>NC_080024.1:156539805-156674805 GCF_030020395.1 Manis pentadactyla
CATCAGGGACACCCCTGCCCCAGCTCTGGGTGTCCTGGTGTCTTTCACGGTATTTTCCACAGTACTGGGTGACTGTTCACTGAGCGGGTCTCCCACTCACCTGGGGGCTCCTCTGGAGAACGGACAGTATGTGAACATAAAAAGGGCACGAAACTGTCCCTGGAGAGAAGGAAGAAAAACATAGAGTGAAATCCCCTTAGAATTTTGATAATAGAGAAAAAACACAATTTAATCTTTGCATCTTTCTTTTCAGTTTTTGCCTATATGTACTTATTACATATTAATAGCATAATTCAATGTCACTGCCTGTTTATTTTTCATTTAAAAGTGGCTGTATCAGCTTTATAATGATCTGTACTCTCCACTTATTATTTGATTCAATAGGATTTATTTCCCAACCTTCAAATGTTAAGATTATTTTAAAAAGCCAAGAAGATTATTTTCCACTTAGAACTTCTCATTTTATTACAGTATTTCTTTAGGAAACAAGTTCTGGGAGTTAGAGTGTTACAATAAAGCTCCTCATAGTCTCACCCCATACTGATTAAGACCATGGGCTTTGGGTCTGGACAGACCAGTGTCTGCATTTACTTGCTGTGTAAACCAAGGAAGAATCTTAACTGGGGAACCTGTCCCCGTCCTCATATACCTGGATGTCATATACGCAGGGTGTCATATACCCAGGAAGTGATATATGCAGGAAGTCATGTATGCAGGATGTCATATACCCAGGGTGTCACGTATGCAGGATGTCATCTACTCAGCGTGTCACGTATGCAGGATGTCATATACCCAGGGCATCATGTATGCAGGATGTCATATACACAGGTGTCATGTATGCAGGGTATCATATAACCAGGGTGTTCCATATGCAGGATGTCATATACCCAGGGTGTCACGTGTGCAGAATGTCACATACCCAGGGTGTCATATATGCAGGATGTCATATATCCAGGGTGTCACATACACAGGGTATCATATATGAAGGGTATCATATATACAGTAATACTTGTCCTGACCTCATAAACCTGTGAAATTAAATAAGTCGAGCCATGCTCTTATCACACAGTCCCCATGCGGAGGAATTACGAGAAAATGATCACTACTTATTAGAAAGTCTTAACGGATGGGCCCTATGGTTTATGTAGCACCATCTGGAGCAGTGCATGCAACACGATGGCCCAGAAAACGGCCCCATAGAAGGGGTGGCTCTGCGCCCAGCGTTCTGGCTGCTACAAACCTGGCCCCCTGCCTGATTGCGCCAAGGAAATACATTCACTCACAGAAGGAATTAGAAACTCTCGGGGTGCTTCCAGGAATAGGCATTCTCATCAAACCCCTGACAGTTCTTCCTTTCCGACTTGCTTGTGGACAGTATTTACGGTAGCTGCCCCTCTGTGCAGAATGGGATTGACAGCTGTCAGTTGGGGGTGGAGGGTCGGTTCTGAGAGCTTTCTTGAGAACTTGTGGCTCTTTCCTGGCTTTATTGAGATGTAACTGACATGTAACATTGTGTGAGTGTAAGGTGTACTCGTGATGATTCGGTGCGGCTTGGGAGACAGTCACGCAATGATGTCACTAATCACATCGCAAATGACGTGATTTTGTGTGGGTGGGGAGACATGTCAGGTCTCCTCTCTTAGGTACTTCCAAGTGTGCAATGCAGTGCCATCCACTCCAGTCACCACACTGTCCACTAGACCCCAGTGCCCGCTGCTGACGACCACCAAGCCACTCTCTGTTTCTACAAGTTCAGCTTTTCCAGGTTCCACATGTAAGTGGGATTGTGCAGTATTTGTCTTGCTCTTCCACACTTACTTCATCTAGGATGATGTCCTCAACGTCCATCCATGTTGTCACAAATGGCAGGATTTCCTTTTTATGGCTGAGTAATATTCCACTGCATTATATTCATATATATAGATGGAGATATCACAGTCCCTTTACCCATCCATCTGTGGATGGACACACTTGAGCTGTGCCACATCTGGGCTATTGTGAGTAATGCTGCAGGGCACACGGTGGTGCGACGGCCTTTCAGATACTGATTTTCATTTCCTTTAGTTATAGTCCCAGGGATAGGACTGCTGGATCATATGGAAAATCTATCCAATCCACTTTCTTTTCTGCCTCCCTGAGGCACCTCCAATAACCTGTGACCTTTATTACATTTTTCCCAAGGTCATTTTAAGGGCATAAAATTACTGGTATTAACCCTCATAACAGAATCTCCCATGTGCTTGGTCCTTGACAGCCCCCCATGACCTCCCCCACTTTGCAGCCCACCGAGCCCCCCCCCCCCGCTGTGCCGGGAGTTGTTTTGATGTCCCCATTTGGCAGGAGGCAGTGCCAATGCCCAGAAGATCGACTTCCCAGAGCCACTAGTTAGAAAGCGATGTGTCCTCTCACAACGGGCGCTGCTCCAGGTTTAAGGCCATTACATCATGGACGTCGGGTACATTTACGACCACGAAGGAAACAATTACCTGCGCACATCACTTGCCATGCTCTGCAGCTCAGTCTCAATGACAACAGACTCTGTAGCGAGGAGAAAACTGGACAACAGATTTTTTTTCTTTTGGTTGGAGTTGTTTCCACACAATTAATGAAAATGTCTGAAGCCAGTCGCTTGGGCTGGGGGGACACAGTCTAATGGAGGGAACCTCCATTTCCTCCCCACCTTCATGCCTACAGGAGATGCACGGTGTGCCAGGTGGTCATGGAGATTCCAGCAACTGAGCTTACTCGTCGGCTCCTGGAGTCCTCCCTGCCCTGCAGGGTCACCTTCTCCCTTCCAGTAGGGATCACCTGCATCCTGTCTTCCTTACAGGCTTCCTTTTGAAATAAGCTGGTTCTGACTCCGTCTCTGTTTGCAAAACTGGCTGCCTCAGGTGGCATAAAGATTATTTTGGCCTCATAATCTGAGTAAACCCATGACTTGCATTTTCAGCTCCACTTCTGAATTGCCTTGGTTTTGAAAGCCTTGGTTGCCACGGCTGTGAAGTGAATGGGCTGCACCGGCCGCTGTTTGAGCTCCTCCCAGCTGCAACTTTCTGTGAATCCCGGATCCAGTCTTGAACAGAAGCCTCAGCAAAGCAGACTGACATTCTAATTTTACCAAAAATAAGGGAAGTAGCAAATCCCAATAGCAACACTAGATACTTGCTCTTGAAACATCTTGTCTGGCTTATCTTTAGATAAATACCACATAATAAAGCAGAATAGAGTGTACGTGGCCGATTTCCCCCACATCAGCCTGGTGATCAGCAGTGTGCTTTCGAATGAAGTCCCGAAGGGCAACAGCATCGCCACCTCCAGAATGTGACTCAGTGCTTTTCACTGAACCGTATTTGCTGAGGCAGACAACCGAGGCCATGTATTTTAGTAAGGTCGCCAGCATTGAGAACTGAAACCTAGGAAGTATTTCAACCAACTAATTAGTGGGGGAAAATCTACTGATAAATGTCTTAGTCTGTAACAAAGTACCACAGACTGGGTAGCTCACGAACAGCATCCCTTTGTTTCCCACGGTCCTGGTGCCAGGGTCGAGGCACCGCATGGTCACATTCTCCCTCGCAGCCAGCACCCTGCCTCCTGTCCTCACAGGGAAGGGGCAGTGAAGGGCTCTCTGGGACCCCTTTGTAAGAACTAACCCTGCTCCTGGGAGCTCCAACCCGTGACCTGAGGACCCCTAATGCAATCACTTCAATAGGTAGGTTTTGGCATAGGATATAGGGGGAGACACACATTTTAAGACCACAGCAATAAATATACCCCATTTCTTGAGCATTTTGGCTTAGAATGCTGCACTGAATTTGTTCATTCATTCATTTTTTATAAATTCATTTTTTATCATCTTAGTCGATGGTTTCTCCTTCTCTGCTCTAGTTTATTAATCTCTCCATCCCCTTTTGTCTTTTTCTTTTCTTTTTTTGTCATCATGGAGCCTAAGTGCTGACTAAGCTCTCACTTTCTTGCCTAATTTTATAAACTGTTCAGCCGTGGCCTGATTCACTGTTTCCTTTTAATTATGTATTCTTGTTAACCTCCGTATGCGTTCAAAGTTACAGATTGCCATTGACACAGTATTAATTAAAGCATATAATTTATGACATTGGAGCTTGAAATTAATAAGTGACAACACAATTACATGGTTTGCCTAATTGTCCTTCAGTGATATAAAGATTGACATTTGAAGCTGCATTAGAAGCTAAAAGCACTCATAAACTCACAATGGCTTTGAAAGCAATCACCAGAGAATCTAAAGGAACCAGCCCCGTTTCAGGGGCAGAACCCTGGGCAGTTAAGCGAGAGGGTGATTATCTTTTCTCTTTTTATTAACAGTTTGAATCTATGGGGGAAAAGTTCACTTTAATAATTGAAAAGTAGCTTGTATTGTATTTAATTTGTGTTGTACAAAACTTTAAATAAATTGTAAACAGAGCTCCTTCTCCTTTGAGTGTATCAATTTCATTTTTGTCACTTTCTGTGTTATTTTAATGTCCTTGTCCATGTTATTTTTTATGTGTTCAGATTGAAGAAATTCTAAACCTGTTGTGTTTCTCACTGGTCATCTTCAAATTCGGTAATCTGACAGAGTGGCAATGCCCATTCGATGCACAGTCTCGCTTTCTGGAATATACACCGTGACACCAAAAGCCACGGGCTGCACCCCTTGCTCGGTTCAAGTGCTGTCAGTCAAGCATGGCTTTCTGCTGAGCTTAGAGACGGTCTTCCAAAGGACAACACTTGTATTTAAATGTCACATTGACCCAAATGGACCAGCGGCGGGCTTTCCAAGCAGGCTGATGAATTGAGCCCTCACCGATTTCCCGGGCCCAAAGGAAAAGCTACTTCAAAACTAAATTCATAACTTAAACTGTAAAATTATTTGTACACATTTTGAATTTGGAAATTGAGCAAGAAAAATCAATCTTTTCTGGATACCTAACTGAATGAAGCATATTATACGATGGGAAAGCAATTATTTAGAATGTCAATAAATTGTCAACAAATTATTTGGGTTAATATTTGCTTTGTTAACCTATACAGTAAAATATAGTAAAAATGCATGCCTAACCTATATAGTAAAAAATGCACGCCTGTGTACTGTGTGAGCACGTGTGACGTGCTCATTTCCTTCAGTCTTGGAAAGGCACAATATATTGATTCTGGAACTCAATTATAACAAACATTAACTTTTGAGAAGATTTCTCTAAAAGTAGTCATATAAAAAAAGTTAAAAGTATATACCTGTGCACTAAATACAGGAATCAGGTTGCCTGGGTTCAAATCCTGGTTCTGCTGCTTTGGCGTGATGTCAGACAAGACCAAAAATAAAATATTCAACAAAGAATGACCTAGTGGAAGGTTTGGTTCTAATCAGATTTATGAAGCTTTATCTTGTTTTTCTATCAAAATGCATTCATGTATATTTACTTCTATTGAATGGGTAACCAATTCATTAACTATCTTTCCAAAACTATTTGAGTAACAAACAATGAACATGACCCCAAAAATGAAAACAGATGAAACAATTCCCCCTCTGCGGAGTCCACGGAGGGAAGTGAAGCCCTGCATTCCCAGCAAGAAACCCCTGAGAAGCCAGAAGGAATGGCCAGAATGGGTGAGTCTCAGAAACAATCATTGAGGGAACTCTTAGAATGAAGTACATACTGTTAGATGTCATTTATTCAAAATTATAACAGAGGCAAAGGAAACCAGTGATAGAAATGACCAGGACAGCGGTTGTTTCTGCAAAGACAGGGGCCGGTATGGGCCAGGAGGAGGCAGGAGGTATATGGGAGGGCGGGGACGATGTTCTACATCCTGACAGCGTCTGACTTAAACAGGTGTGTGTGTTTGACAAACTCAGGTGGACACAAGATTTGTGAATTTGGTGTACGTTAATATTACCTCAAAAGACAAATACAACTGTAAGCATTCAGTAAGCTCTAGTTAATGACAGAAATGCTAAAATACTTATGGGGAAGTTTATCAATGCCTCCAATTGACTCTGAAATGCTTCAAGAATGAGATGGGTCTATGGGTAAGGGGCTCTGCAAAGCCAGGGCAGAAGAATGCTAATGGTGCCTTCTAGGTGGTCAGTGTATGTGTCACTGCAATGTTTTTTCTCATTTTATTATACTTTTGAAATTTTTCATAAGAAAACATTTGAATAAAAATAGTAAAGCTGTGAAAAATTGTCTCTAATTGGGAGGAGAGAATCTAAGTGGATCATAAGATTTGAGTCAGCTATATTTAATATGTATACAGAATTACTATTCTCCCTATTTTAGATGTTTTGACTAATTTATGGAATGTTTTGATTTGCACAGCACTGAAGAAGGGAGAAGTTCCATGTTTTTGCAAACACTCGAGAGGGAAACATAGAAAGTATTCAGTTCTTCCGAATTCATTTTTCTTCTGTGATACACCAGCACTACCCATAGGTGAACGACTTCTACGTCAGAGTAAAAGTTTACTTAACATGAGCAAAACTTTTCTTTCCATATACAATGTGTATTAAACTGTACTGGGTTTTAGATATCTTCAACCTTAACAAGAAACAAAGATCTACTGGAAATCTCAGAGAAAAACGGAAAGAACCTGTGTAATGTGTTACTTGATCTGTGTTTTTCTGGCCTATAAACTCTTAAATAATTTTTGTGCATAAATTAAAACCGGATCCCCCTTGGTCGCACTCCTTGTCCCGTTTTCCAGAAATCAGTCCTACTTGGAGGAGGACTCCAGTTGGCCACGGAGGGAGGGAAGCATGTCTGCAGGGGTCCGTTTCCTCCTCAGGGGGGCCCGGCCTCGGTGGGCTCAGTGCTGCGGGTGCTGCACACGGTGCGCCCCGTAGTTAGAGAGAGGCTGCTTCCTGGGGTTCCAAGTGCCTTGGAAAAGAATGGGCATCAGCAGAACAGGATCTGTGTGGCTCCCTTGAAAAACCTTTAAAAACTGGGGTGCCCTGGGCTCCCTGGCTCCCTAAGTGCAGAACCGCTGAGCCCCAGGGATCCAGGGTAGCGCGCTGCACACACACGGGTCTGGGCGCTACCGTGGGGCAAAGGGGCATGAAGGGGGGACCCTTTCCGCTCTCCTCCTCTTCTGGGTGATGAGGACGCTGAGCGACCCTTCCTGGGTGTGAAAGGGCAGCCTCACCTCGCCCCCCGCCATGCTGCTTCTTCTCCGTGTCCTTCAAGTTCAGACTGATCACAACTAACTGACTTTAAGTGAGTTGAGAAGGAGACGAGCGCTAAACGGCCTGACGTGGCACTTCGGTTTCCTTCTCGCATCTGAACTCGCACCGAGTCACACGCCAGGGGCCCCCGCGATGCTCTGCTCTCGGGCTCGGAAGGGCCTCTGGTCCTGTTGGTTCGGGGTGTTGTTCCAGGACAGCGGTCAGACCAGACGGTCTGACCCAGCCTCGGGGACGCGGGGGGGACACAGACGGGCCCGTTCAGCCGCTCACCCTGGGCGCCTCCTGCCGAGCCGAGCCGAGACAGCGCCTCGCTGTTGGGGGATGTGGCTCTTGGTCCGGCTGCCCCTGGCCGGTAGGCGGCCCGGGTGCTGACTCCCCTGCCCATCCCCGCCTCCCTTCCTAGGTCGTATCACAGACCCACAACGGTTAGGCCAGCGGCGAGGTTCGGGTTCCCGGGAGTGACATCGCTGACGTGGTAACAGCCAAGACAGAAAAAGGGGCTCCTGAGCAGTTCAGCTTCAAGGGAGCATCTTTAGTCCCTGCGATCTTGTGAAACATTGGGAAAAATGCCGACAACTTAATTTTCCTCCAGCATCTTCAACTCATGCAGTTTCTAGGGGAAAATATTCACCCTGAAATTTGAATTGCTCTGGATCCTCACAAAGTTGAATGAAATTCTATTGAGTAAAATAAATGTTCGTGGCTCTCCCATCACACAGACACTACCAGCAAACGGTTCGCCAGCTGGCACTTGACTGTCAGGGGAGGAGCAGAGAGAGGTGATAAATGCAGAAAACGTTCTTACAGATGTATAGGAAGCAATTCCACTGTGAGTATTTTTATTAATATCCATTTCAATGTATTTACATCTCAGGTCTTCCTGTGGTTCCTGTGACGAAGGAGGAGCTAGCCAGGGCCGCTTATTCTGTAAAAAAAAAGTTTTCAGATTTGGAGGAAGGGCCGCACAGCGGTCATCGTAGGTGACGGAGTCGTCGCTTGCATAGCTCGCTCCTTGCCTCCCTCCCGCCTTGCCCCACCTTCCCTTGCTGCTGGGGACCAAGTGCAGAGATCAATACACCTCTTCAAAGACAAAAGGGAAGGGAGAGCGGCTGGAAGCAGCCTTGTGCGGCGGCGGGAGCCCTGGTGAAGAATGCTGCCTGTCATAACGGCAAGGATAATTCAGTGCTGACCCTTAGCAACATGATAAATAGCTTGTCACACGTTGGCTGCAGCAGAGCCGACGGAAACTGCCCATGACAAGTTCTGAAATATTAATCTTCTGCTGGAGAGAGGCTGTGCCAGGGGGCAGACGTAGGGGAGGGCCGGCTTCAGCGGGATTCACGCACCCAAAGTTCTCTTCCTGTTTTGCTTAAAAACATTTCCTCTGTGAAGCAACCTCTGCAAGGTTACAGTGAAATTCCAGGATATAATTTCAGAAAACATGCTTGGATTTTTTAAATGATTGAAGAAATGGTATCATTTAGGGCATGAGTCTTGGTCTGTATTTCCTCTTTTTTCTCCCCGAAGTTTGTTTCCATTGATCAAAACTTGATTTAAAGGAAGTATGTTAAGAGTTTTAAATATTTTAATATAGGGATGAATTACTATACCACTTTTTCTCCTGGTAGTAACTTTAGGATTATAAAAGGCTGCATAGGCTTTAATATATATAGGAAAATTAGCAAAATATCTTAATAGTTGACCATATCAAGTGATGAGCACGAATTTCCCCTCTATCTATTTTTAATATAATATTGACAGCAAAGGTGGGACCTATGGTTTTTATCTCATATTTGGTCTAAATGCAATAATTTTCTTCCACTAAGAAATGTGAGGCAAGGTATATGGATGTAAACATGACTGCGAGGAATGGGATTGTGGGGAAGGAGAGTTTGCCCCTCCTGAAGGACGGGAGGGTGTTGGGGTCGGGGGGCCAGAGTGAGCAGCGGGCCCCGCAGACACGCGGGCTCCTCAGCCCCGCAGCCTGGCTTCCCGGGGCTCCGCGTCCTCCCCACCCCTGTGCCGGAGGTGCACGCACCTCACCGGGCCACGTTATTTACTCTTGCTGAGGAAACGTTTCTGAAACCTTGTGCAGTTTTATCTCCACCATGTTTTGAACATCAGGAAATTGGCAGAATTTCAGTCAGAGGTTTACTTACGGGCCACTTCAGGTTGTTTCCAAACAGCCCCTCTGCCGGGACAGCCTCCCGCTGAGCACAGGCCTCACCGGCCTGCAGGGTCGTGGAGGGAAGATGTGCTCACCCTTAGCATCTGCGCCCTGCAGCGGTCACACTGCCCCCGTGGCCGAGCGAGCCCCTCCCTCCGAGGTGCAGACACCCCGTCCTTGTCCCCGGCTTTGCCTTTCTCGGGGCAGCTGCTGGAGGAGAGAGCGATGCTGGCCGGACCTTCCAGCCCGACCCCTCCAAAGGGCTGCTACCTGCCCCTGCATTCCCGGCGCCTCGTCCCATCCTAATGTCACAATTCTAGGTTGGATGAAAACAAATTTTTGGAATATTGGCTAATTATCTGTGCTGTGCCAGGGAATTATTGTGCAGCTCACCTTTTCCCATTTAGCTTTTTTATTTGATTCTACTACCAATTACTGCTGGACTGAACTGATCCCAAGGAACCAATTTCTCAGAATGACTGACAGGGGGTGCTGCCTCTCTAAGGACCCATTGACCGGGGTGGATGGGATTAGCACACAGCTGCCTTAAGAGAGGCTAAGTGGGGAAAAGGCCTTGTAGAGCAGCACAGAGGGGCAGCCGACCCCCCAGCCTTCCCTGCACGGACCCTCTGTAGCTCCCTGGCAGTGCACTGCCCGCAGGGTGGGCGCCGGCTCAGGCCTCCCCAGGGCCTGGGGATCTCAGCTGATGGCCACTGGGGAGCGGGGAGAGCAATGCTTGGCAACTGAACACCCCACTGCCCTTTGGGATGAGTGACCCTTTGGGAGCCCGGAGAGGCCCTGGGCAGAGTCCCTTACAGCGAGCCCCAGGTGCTTTCATGGGAGAGGAGAGTCCATCTAGCAGTGAGGCTAAATGTGTCAAGAAAACCCTTTCCAAACAGTAGGACAGTACTTCTAAGGTATTTTAGGGAATGTCAGAGATGACAGCTTTGAATTTTTATCTCTGAGACTTACTGAGCCAATCAAATGTTGAAAGCAAGATGGATCTGCAGTGTGGGCATTTGGAGAGAGACATACATGTATCTATACATATCTATATGCATCTACATCTTTGTAAATAAAAAGTGCACACATAGGTTCACATGTACATGTGTCAAAGGAGACTGGGAGTCAGTATCTTTGAAAAAAGAAAACAGTTGCAGGGTTTAGATTTTACGCTCTGCCCCACAAGAGGGATGCATTTGAAACCTCTTCTCTCCCTGACTCAGAGCACAGTGAAATGTTAGGTGTGAGTCAGGAAAAGCATAGGTCATTTTTGATTGGGCCACTGGCAATCTCCAAAAATGGAAGTTTTGGGGGATTTGTAGAAGGCCTTCGGCTTCAGAGGCCAGCTGCGATGGAATTACACTGGTAGTGCGGCCCTACATACACCCTGTCTCTGGTGAAGCTCCTCGTGTAGATGTGGATGTCATTTAAAGCCAGAAGAAGCTGATAACGTGAATGAAAAATGGGACTGTTGTATTAACTGTCAAATGATTTCATTGCAAAGCAGGATCAGGAGGTATGGCCAGGACGTAGGTTCCCCAATCACCAATTCTGATGATATTAATTGTTTCTGATCCAGGAAGCTGGCACAAATAATTCTGACAAAAGATTTACTGGGCAACATTAGATGCTATTTACTGATAAATGATGAGGCACTTCATTAGCTAATGTTGAAAAATCATGGTGGACATAACAGAATTATTAGGGCTTGTATAGAAATCCTATTCTATAATGAGTTATTACCTTAAAATAATAGCAGCAATATGTTACAATTAAGTACTCTAGAAAGTCGCTTTTCCACAAGAAAGGTGTCAGGATCTGAGTGATCCCCTGAACCGCGACTCATTACAAATGAGTTCTACTGGCTGCCATCCATCAAAACTCTACTTTCATTAACTAATTAAAGAAAACAACACAGTTGCTCACGCCTGCCTTGCTCTAAGTTATGCCAAGCTCTAAACCAGGAGCTGAACAGCCAGGGAGGGTTCTTTCCTCTTCCTTTTGCGCCTGTGTTAATGCCTGGGACAGATGGCTCTCTGGTCCCAGTTACCATGGCCTTGCTGATGACCACACCGCCCGCAATGCTCCCGAGCCACGTGGCCTCTCTGCTGCCCGTTCGGGGTCCCCTTCATAAACAGCCTGATCAAACAGAGTGTAATTAGGAACACTTTCACAAGACCTTAATTTCGGTGCATCGAATGACTTGTATTTTTGCTTTGCTTTGCACTATTCCTTTCAGAAATAAAAAAACAAATACACAAAAAAGGGTTGCACAGGACCTGCAGAAAATGAGTGACGGAGATTAAGAATCCTGTGTCTTCTATTCAAGGCCTCAGACCTGCAGGCATACAGTGAGGCCTCAAAATTCTGCATATAGGATTATTTATGTCTGGGTGCTTGACACTGTCGCTTCAAATGGGGCTTGCAGAAATCGATCCAAGTCATTCCGGCTTTCCAGAGAATAAACACATTTATACAATACTGAATGATACAGGAGCTGCTGTTTACTGCATTCCTACTGGGAGCCTGCTCAGTTCCAGCCGGCCAGGCCAGCCAGGCTGGCTCACTGCACTTGCCACTCCACTGGGTGGCGACGACCTGCAGGTTCCAGACAGAGAAAGACCTCAACACTTAGGGAGGTGAAATCACTGATCAATTCTGTTGCTTAATTGTGGGCAGCTTACGCGAGGCAGGGGTATCTGAACACAGCGCTGGCTGGAAAGCTGGTGCAGTTTCTCCACCTGGCGTTGCTCTTCGCGCACAGTGGGAGCCCCTTACCATGCAGTCGCTGACAGCCTGTGCCTTTGCTGTTGGGAATTTAATTTTGAGCTCGGAGCGGCACGGCCTGCACTCTCAGGAAGTCCTGCCAGTTTCCTTTGTCTGAATGTACCTGCAATCATGAGGGATATTCTGGGGTGCTGTCAAAGAATCCTGAGGAAGGACATCGGCGGTTTCCATGTGATAATGTATTTTCTCTTGGTTCATGTGGAGGCTGGTTGACAAGGACAACATGCGTGTCCCTGGTTGGAAGGATGGGAGCCTGCAGGCAGACGTCTAAATTGATTTCCTACATTCTTATCTTAAAATGTTTAGGAATAGGAAAGTTTTATGATTTATGACTGAAAGCCAGAAAGTCTCTTGGTGACCAAATGCAGCTGCAACCTCATCTTCTTCCCAGCTGCTTTTGAGACACATAGAATGGCTGTTCTATGTTTTGAACATTTTTGAAATAGTGGAAATTAATTATTGACATGTGTTAATTTATGCCTGGAGCTAAACACAGGGGATTTTATTATTTATTTGGGAAGTAGGGCCTGCATAATAGAAGCGAATTCTGTCCTCTTTAAGGCTTTCAATAGTGTGGTTATAAAAGAAATAAAGATCATAGGAGGCCAATGGAAAGAGTAGTGTGGTGCACAGATCTCTAAAGTAGTACTGTCATGTTAAAATGCAGCTTGTCTGGAATTAGTACACACTGCTTAACAGATAGTCCATTAACTGTCCCAAACAAAATTGGGAAGTAGAAATTATATATTTTCTTCTTAAACATGGGCCTATTAAACGTCCCTACCCATTTATTGACTAAAAGGGCTTCACTCACGTCTCTTGATAAGTGTTCCCTGTGCAGTACGCTGAAGATTATATTGAATGTTGGCTAATTTAGGATAATAATTAAAAATATATATTGCTTCCCCAGCACAATTCCTCAAAGTTAAAATTATTGAATTTTATTTAAGTTTTATCTAAAGAATGGTGACTGGTGCTGCAAGGAGATAGTTCTCTCTGCCGAGATTCTGTCATGTCTTAAGGCAGGATCATCTTTAAAGCAGGAGGGCTGAGCTGCAATGTCGGAGGACCAAAGTGGGCTTTGCTGTGAGATGCATTAGGTCTCACGGTCCTTAGGCCTGAAGTAAGTGTGTTCCTCTGACGATGAAGCAAAACCTGGGCCTTACTTCAGGGACGGTCCTCCCTGGAGCATCTCAGAAGCCGCCCTTTCTGCAAGGTCCCCCTGTGCTGCCTGGAAGGTCCTACCTGGCCCTCACCATAGGGACGCTTCCCACACTGCTCTTTCCCAATAAGTTTGCTGGGAAAAATTTGTAAGTGAGTTTAATGACCAACTTTATTAAAGAAATTAATGAATTTAAAGCCCAATTATGAGGAAATTTCACCGGGCTTAATAGGTATAGAATCGCCAGGAGAATTGGCTTTCCTTTTTGGGGTACGGAGGAGACAAGCAGTGGGAGAGGAAGGTGGAGTGAGAGTGGGCGAGGGGGATGTGGGCTGGCTCTGCTGCACCAAAGGAGCCCCATGTGCTGCCACACACATGTGGGGCCCTCCAACTAATAGGCCGAAGCACCTGAAGCCCCATCACAAAGAGACCCCGTGCCCCACATGCACACCAGCGTGATGCCCAGCAGCCCAGACGCCCTGGCGATCTCAGCGTATGCAGATGATGAGTGGATGGATAGACAAGGTGGTGTTCACACAGCAGAGTCTGAGAAGGAGGCAGTGCCACCCTGTGCCACGAGGGACTGGCCGGGGACATCACACTGAGTGACATAAGCCAGCCACCAAAGGACACACATGGCATGTTCCACTCACATGAGGGGCCTGTAGTAGCTGAACGCATGGAAACAGAGGCTAGAATGGGAGTTCCAAGGGCTCGGGAGGGGCCATGGGAGCTGCTGGTGGTGGGCATGACGTGCCCGTTACCCAAGATGAGCAAGTCCCAGCACTCTGCTGTGCAACTTTGCACCACTGGTGAGCGACGCTGGACTGTGCACATGCGTTTAGAAAGGTAAATCTGTGTTGAGTATTCTTATCTAATTAAAAACAAAAAGAAAACTGAAGCAGATTGGCCTCCTACGGTTGGAAAACTGGAGGCCTCCAGAGGGCGAGGACAAAGGCACGGTCTTTCAACCAAAGCTCACCCTGCCCTTGTGCATTTCAGAGACAGCACATAGTGTGTGTGGAAGTCCCTCTCTCCAGCTGCCCTGACGCTGTGGGTGCCCACGTGTATGCACAAAGGGAAGCGTCTGTCAAAGGCTCCGTGGTGACGTGTGCTCAGTGGCCACCGCCCAGCCTTCCAATGGAGCCAAGGGGCTGCTGGCATCGCCACATTCTCCAGCGACCAGGTGGCTCCAGTCCTGCATGTGGCGGAGAGTCTGGACTCCTGCGCGGCTGACAGATCAGGTCTCGCCCTGAGTCCCCTGTTGCCGGTTGACATGGCAACCCCAGGGTGACTTTAAAATAGCTCCAAAGGTGGTGTACGCTGGGTTGACACGATGCATGTATTGATGGTTGGTCTAAGCACTGTATTTAACTAGACAGATAACACAAGCCCAGCCCCTCTAGAGCAGCATCTGGTTAATATAATATGGTCCCATAATTCATTTTTAACTTCCCCTAATCACTCCAGTCATTCTGTCATTACAAATATTAGGTATCTGAGGGAAGGAACTGCAAATCCTCGGCCCAGACGAGGACTCCTGCAAGGTTGGAGGCAGCGCTAATCTAATTAGAAAGATAGCCGAGCTGAACGGCTGCATTTTCTCGTACTTAGCATTCACAAGTTAGGTCCCAGCAGATGTGCTGTGAAATTAATTTCCTCTGGTGTAACCAGAAACTCTCTGTTATGCAATTTCCATTTCACAGATGATAACCTATTATCACTTTATTCAAGGAAAATGTGTTAATAGCCACAAGGAAAATTGAATTATTCATATTTGCTCATTTCTATTCTGAAGCAAGCCCTTCTCTTTTCATGCATTGGGAGAAGGCTAATGTAAACATGACCAGATCCTTGTAAATTGGCTTGTAGAAGAGGCTGTTAGCATACTGCCTGGGGACAGCTCCAGGACGGGGTTGTGACTGATAGTGGGAAGTGCGCATGTGGGAGGCAGGCTGTTACCAGGTGGTGATGTGTGCTAATGGGAGCCAGGTCAGACCCTTCAGCTGTTAATTCAGAACTTCCAGGGTTGGGATACAACAATTTGGGAGGCAAACATCAGGTGACAAGTGGCTAAGCTTCCTCAGCTGGAGGCTGTTCCCCTGGAAGGCAGATCGAGGCTTTGTGGGAAGGGGCAGGAAGCGCCCAGAGGTGGGATCTCTGGCTCCCAGGCTCAGGGTGCCCACCTGTGCGCATGAGTCCCCAAGGAGGCCCAAGTGGAGGTGACATGCTTTGGTAGAGGCCACCCTGGACTAGGGATGGGGAGCACGAGTTCTCCTCAGCTCTCAGAGCCCCCGAGTGCCACGGCCCTCGCCACCTCCCATGTGGTCACCACTCTGTGGGCTGGACGCAGTTCCCCAGGAAGCGACAGCACAGACTAGACACATTTCCGTTCAGGAGTCTCCCCAGACCTTTGTCCTTGTTGTGGGAAGGGGAGGGAGAGGAAGAAAGAGGCAGAGATGATGTGAGGGGCCAGGCTGGAGGGAGGGAGGGCGCCTGTGCAGGTGGGCAGCTCAGAGCTGAGCCTTCACTGTCGCTAGGGTCAGGCGGGCGCTGTCCACGTGCAAGGGCAGCGAGCCCAGAGGCAGGGTCTGGGGCACAGCTTTGGGATCAGGTGGGTGGACTGCAAGCCCCCCGCCAGCTCTAGTGCCAGGAGCCAGCTAAGGCCCTCAGTTGTCCCCTCCCCAGAGAGGGGGGCTGCTGGCGCGGGTCGCACTGCTTCCTGGCGCTGTGCTGGGAGGCATACGACGCCCTGGGCTGAGTCCTTTCACGGGGCCAGGAGTGGACCAGTGGGATGGGCCCCTTTGACCTGGAAGGTGCTAGCAGGGAAAGGAGGAGGAGTGGGCAGGCTGTGGACAAGCACAGGTGCAGGAAAATTGGCCAGAGCATCCTAGTAGCTTTCACTGAAAGGCCCAGAATTGGAAGCCTGGGAACCAGGAGGCAGGAGGTGTGGGGCATCTGGGGGAGGGCCCTGCTTGTCAGGAGGGGCTGTTCATGGCACAGGTGGCTGGTGCTCAGGGACCGGGATTCCATCAAGAGGGACGGAGGAAGGGGGCGGAGGCCACCCAGCGGAGCAGAGGAGGGCCTGTGGGGCCCAGCGCCCAGCATTTGGCACCCCACAGCCTGCAGAGAGCAGTTACAGAGCCGGCCCAGCTGGAGGGCCCCCTACAGGAGCTGACATTCCAGGGGCACTTGGAGAAACAGTGGGGATTCAGGGCAGAGACGCGGCAGAGCCCCCGGCGGGAGCAGAGGCCGGGCCCATGCTAGGCCTCCTGGATGCTCCGGGGACCCGGCAAGTCAGCGCGGTTGTTGAAGGTCCTGCCCCTTGTCCCCACGGCCTCCACCTACACAGGAGCGGGGAGCACGGGGTGGTTCAACCTGGAGGTGCCTAAAAACACAGTGCTCTTCTCTTTATAGGGTCAGAGCAACATAGAACTTCCAGAGAGCGTCACAATAAAAATACCTGGAAGTCGCTTACGCTATAGTTTTTTCATGTTGCATTTTTGAAAGTCTCTGTATTGGCAAATCAGAACCAAAGGAAGTGGGCTCTGCACCCACCGATACAGAGCCAGGGAGAGACAGGATTCTTTACGCTCCTCCCTGGTGGGCTCACACAGACTGGGGACTGGAATTTCAGAGCCGTCGTTATGGAGCTAATTAAATTAAATATTGAAAGTATTCATATATTCCTTTGCTTACACTGGTCTTTCATATTCAGTATTAAATCCACATTTTACTCACATGTGCAAGATGTTACTTAGAGATGTGAAGCAAAATACTGTAATTTATGTATGAAATCGATTGATGCAATTAAGGCCCTACTTCTAGGTTCAGGGTGACGGAAGCCATCACATTGTCCAGCTCTTCATCACGTGCAAGAGTATATATAGAGAGATGCCCTGTACTATTTACCCATTTTCCCTAAAGAGTAGCATTCTGAAGAACTATAGAACAGTGTCATTTCCAGGAAAAAATTTAACATTTGTACATGCCTGGGTTGTATTCAGATTTCCCCAGTTTCCTGTAAAGGGTGTGTGTTTGCATAGCTCAATGTGATGGCATTGCCCCGGAGCTGCACTTATCCAGATCCAGAACATTCCATCACTACCAGGATCCCTCACGCAGCCTTTGTAGACCCTCACCTGCCCCTCCTGCCACCCCCACCCTCCTCAGCCCCTGGCCACCACCTCTCGGTCTCCACCAAGATGTGAGCCCAGTGGAATCACAGGGCGCAGCCTTTGGCCTTTGGGTCTTTCCACACAGCGTATTCCCTCTGGGGGCCTCCATCCACAGTGCTGGGGGCCCCCTAACTCCTCATACCTTCCAGGAATGCCGAGGGATGCCTGGGGATGCGGGTGCACCTCCGCATACTTCCCCAGCACTGCAGGGCGTGCGAGTGGCTCCCGGCGGGGCGCTCACGAGTGAAGCCACTTTCACACGCTTGTTCACAATTTTGTGCGCACGTAGGTCTCCCTTTCTCTGGGTCAATGGCAGAAAGGTCAGCTTCGGTGTGGGAGTGTGCGGTAGTTGCACGTTTACTTTCTAAGGAACTTGGGATTTTTTGCCCAAGTGGCAGAACCGGCAACCTGGAGAAGCCCTCGCACACCCCGGCCTGGCCCTGCCGGACCTGGTGCCGCCGACCTCGTCTCAGCCCCGGCCATTCTGGGAGGCCCATCGAGGGGCCCGTGGTTCCGTTCCTCGTTTCCCAAGTGGACAGGAGGTGGGCAGCTGTCCACGGCTTGTCGGCACCTGCGAGTCCTCCGGCGCCTCGTGCCCGTGTCCGCCTCCCGCCTGCGCGGCTCCCGGGCCGCTGGGGGTCGCAGAAACCGTCCGCCTCCGGACGCGTGGCTGGAGACGCTTCCTTCCCCGCTATTCGTCTTTTCCTCTTCTCGGGGGCTTTAGCAAAAGCTTTAATTTGAGGAAGTCCAACTTACCCATTTTCCCTTTTATGAATTAGGGTTTTGCTGTCAAGTCTGAAAACCAGTCCCAGATCCTGAGGATTTTCTCCATGTTCTTTCTGTTTTGCACTTTCATGGTTTACCTAAAGCCGTGCTCCACACAGAGTTCATTTCTGTGTCAGGTGTGAGGATGCGGTTGGAGTCCTGTTTGTTTTGTTTGGTTAGGTTGTTGGCTTTTGTTTTTACAGTTTTGTTGTTGTTTTTCTGTTCTTTGTTTTTGTCTGTCGGTTTTTTTGCTTTTTGCTCATGAAGGTCCACTCCAGACCCACTTACGGACAAGGCTGTACTTCCTGGAATGATTCACTCGGTACCTTTGTCGAAACTCAGTTGAACATATTTTGTGTTCTCTTCTGGGTTCTGCATTCTGTTCCCTGGAAACGTGGATCTATTGCTGTTTAAATATCATGTGGTGTTCAGTTCATAACTGTTGACATGTAGCAAATCTGTATCTCAGGTAGAACGATTTCTCCCACTCCTGTCCCTACTTTTTAAAATGTTTTTAGCTATTGTACACCTGTGCTTTTCCATAGACACTTTGGAATGTTTGTCTATGTCTAAAAAACACCTTGCTGGGATTTGACAGGAATTGCATTGACTCTATAAATCAGTTTGACCTTTTTCTATGTTTAATCTTCCAATCAATGAACTGAGTGCATCTTTCCATTTATTTAGATCTCTGATTTATTTCATTAGCATTTGATCATTTTCAGCTTCCTGACCCTGTAAACATGATCTTGTACATTTATTTATTCATTTTCTTTTGAACAATTGTATATGATAAATGCTTTTAATGAGTTACTGCATATTCATTGTTAGTACATAGAAATGTGGTTGATGTTTGTATGTCGATCCTGTATCCTGGAACATTGCTGAAATCACTTACTATTTCTGGGAGATTTGGGAATTTCTTTTCAACGGGCATGCTCATTTAAGATCATGATGAACTAACCTTTGGGTCCTCTTATAATGTAGTTTTCTTTGCTCTGAAGTTTGTTTTATCTTATGTTAGCATAGCCACATCTTGTGTGTTGGGGGGAGAGGGTGGTATCTGCATGGTATCTCTGTTTCCATCATTTCACGTTTATATGATCTTGGTCAATGAATTTGATGTTTGTTCTGAAAGCATATTTTTGTTTTTTTACTTTAGGCTTTTTTACTTTGATTTTTAACTCATTCTGACCATCACTGCCTTTTAATTTGTATCATTTACAGTATTTTCACTTACAGGACCATGGCTTTGCTAAGCTGTAAGCCTTCATTTCATTTGTTCCTGCTGTGCCCCTCTTTCCTGTTCCCGTGGTCTTCTTGGTCCTGCGGGCTGTTGCTCACTGCTAAGGACTCTGACGTCCCTTACTGATGGCGCCCCAGTCGTGTCGGTCTGCCTGGCTCCCCCCGTGGTTGCTCTGGGTATTGCGCTGTGCCCGTTTTATCACTTCAGGAGATGATAGCCTCTTCATTTAGGGTCCTTTGCAGCCACCACTTTTTAACTATTGTGTTGAGCATCGGATGGTGTTATGGTCAGTCCTCAAGTGTGATTTAGAAAATGCTATTGTATTGACCACATTTGTATCTCCTGTTGTTCTTCCGGAGCTCCCAGATTTGCTCTATTAGCATTTCCTCATGCTCCCTCTGCTTGTGGGACTTCCCTGGGCCTTCTTTAAGGACAGGTCAGGTAGCAACATATTCCCTTTGTTGCTTTTATTTTCCCCCTGTTTCTGAAGGACCTTTCTACCAGACACAGCATTCACAGCTGACAGCTTCTTTCTTCTCCCCACACCCCAGCTTGGAAACGCTGTGTCACCCTGCAGCCCCCGTGGTCTCCGGGAGCCGTCTGCTGCCTGGGAATCGCTGTTCCACAGAAAACATGCTGTTTCTCTCTGGTTGCTCTCAAGACTTTTTCTTTGTTAGTTTTCAGAAGTTTAATCATGATGCATCTCAGTTTGGATAAACTCTTAGTTTTGAGTTTATCCTCTTTGGGGTTCATTCGGCTTGTTGAATTTATAGGTTCACACTTTTGTCAGATTTGGGACCCTCCTGTCAGTGTTCCTTCACATGCTGGCTTGGCCTCCTTCTCCTTTCCTTCCTGGAACCTCAGACTGTGAATCTTGCCTCTCCCCTTATTGCCTGCGGGTCCCCGTGCCTCTGTTCACCTTGTTTGTGATTCCATTTTCCCTCTTTGTGCGGTTTGGGTAAATCCTATTGATCCGTGCACAGGTCTGCTGCGCCTCCCCTGTCATCCCCACTTTGCTATTGAGCCCGTCCAGTGAGTTTTCTACTTTCAGTGATTTATTTTGTAGCTTGATAATTTCCATTTACTTCTTTTTAAAAACCTATATTTCATTGCTGATACTTTCTTTTTTCCATTTGTTACAAGATAACTGGTCGCTGACTGCTGATCATTCTCATGACGGCTCCTTTCAAATCCTTGCCGGGTGGTTCCGACGTCTGATTCATGTCGGCGGTGGCCGTTGATTGCTCCTTATTCACACTGTGATTTTCCCGGTTCTCAGTATGAGTGATTTTTGACTGCATCCTGGCCCCTTGGTCTGTCATGCGAGGGGATCCTGAGACCCATTCACGTCTTCTGTGTTAGCAGGCAGCTGCAGGCCTAACTTTCCGGCTCCAATGATGATTGAATTTCAGAGCCTGTGAGGCACTATTTGGTGGGCCTGGTTTGTCTGGTCCTCCCGGGGCTTTGCTGAGATCTGCCAGCTACACCTGGGGGTGGGGCAGGAAGGCCTTCCCGGGCAGCCTGTTCCTGGCCTGGGTGGGGAAGGGATCCTTCAGCCCGTGGAGGAAGGCAACATCTAGCCCAAGCCACCCTGACAGGTGTCCCTCACTGGAGCCCCTTGAGACTTAATGCCTCTGTGTGGGGGACAGGGCCTTGGACCCGCAGGGACTGAGGCTTCCTGAGCCCAACTCTTGTTATGCTGAGACGCCCCTCATACCTGCCCAGGTGTGCCTGGGTGCAGGAGGGGTTCTCGGGTCTGGTGGGTAGGCGAAACCACTCACTGCAGCAGGACCTCCCGCACCAGTTCCCGGGCCCCCCGGTGGTGTCGGCAGGAAGGAATGAGCCTGCCTGACTGGCTTCTCTCGGCAGGGCTTGACACATGCTGATTTAATACTTTGAAAGTATTTTTGTCTTTATGAAGAACAAGTCCCAGCAGCTGATGCTCTTTGGCATTAAATACACTCTGCTTCGCGGGAGCCACCCAACCATGCTTTCCTCACCAACAGCTGCTGGATCCGCACGCTGACTGGTGCAGACCCCCTCCTCCGAATGCAGAAGGGTCCGGCACCTGCTTGCACATTCTTTTACCTCAGATACTTTTATAAAATAATGTAATTCTGTGGTTCTCTGCAAAGGAAATGAATTAGCCTTTCTGTTTTACAGACAAAGAGTAATGCATAGTTTTCCATTTTACAGACAAAGAGAAATCCATAGTTTTCCATAGTATTCTGAGGGACTCAGCTAGACTCAGTCCCGAGGCCAGCTTTTAGCAACCACTGCACCCACACGTTCAGCTTCTTACACCCCACACTTCCCAGTTCCACCTTCTCTGCTCAACATCGTTCTGTGGGCCTCTTATAAAAGTAATCTCGAGGGTCAGTGTGTCCCATTATCCTCAAATTCATGTCACCCGGGAGCAGATTAGCAATTGTAGATTAGCTAATTTACTATTTTTAACTCAAAACAAATGCACAGGTCTTAGGAAATGGGGAAACCACTAACAACAACCCCCTAAACACGGAGCTACAGGCATGCATGGTCTGGAGCAGGGGGCAGCCGGGGGTTTTGCGTGACCAGGAATGGCGTGGCTCTGGGGTCTGGTGCCTGCTGTGGACATAGGGCCGTGAGGCTGCTTACCTGCCGTCAACCCCATCCAAGCTCAGGAGGCGGTGGGGAGCTTTGCTGTCTACACACCTTCTGGTTCAGGGGGCTCCTTTGTTTTCTGGGCCACTGAAAGGCATCTTCAGGCAGTGTTGTGCTAACATGCAAGATCTGGGAGCAAAGTCATTCCATTTCTGCTGGGTGGGTGCTCCGTGGGTCACACACAGCCAGCAACCAGTGGAAAACCTTCACCCATGCTCACCGGAGGCCATCGGGGAGGTGGCGCTGCTCACCTGTCTGGAGGCATTTGCTGGTGCTTGAGCTTTGGCACAGGTGATGCACAGGACTGTGCCTGCTGTGGTGCAGGCTCTGTCCTGCCCGTGAGAGCCCCCCGTGGGTTCACACGTGCTCCTGGACCCGCCACGTCCAGCTTCCCTCTCGGCTGCTGCCCGCTGGCCCCTCGGTGCCCTCGTCTTGCGTGGAGGGTCTGCTCTTTCTCCTCAGGTCAATGTTCCTGACACACACATGTCCTGTCTTCACTTGGGGAACTCCTTTTTGAAGTTTAAATGCATTTTCTTCTTTCCTCCAAATCTGAATTTGTGTTTCAGCATGTATTTCCAACATGAGCTTCAAGAGCCCATTTAGGGAGGGAAAAGGGCCATGGACTGTCCCTTCCCTTTCACGGTGACCTCCAGGAGCCCTGCTTTTCCTTGAAGCACTGTGGATGGTGGGCTGGGCTGATGCTGAGAAGGTCCAGAGGGTGTGTCTGTAAAGCAGGGCCCCAACCCCATGGAGCAGGGGTCGGGAACACAGGGCACCGTGTTCCGGGGACCAGCAAGATGCAGGGGTAGTGCTCGAGAAGAGGGGCTCATGCCTCACAGCCCTGGCATGAGAGACGGAAAGGGTCCTCTGGGAGGCCGCCTGAGAGGGTAGGCTCAGGGGTCAGGTGCACAGGTAGCAACAGGTCCTGAAGCCAGGGTGAAGGGTGTCCTACAGTGTCCCGAAAGAGGTCCTGAGCTGTGCTGGGCAGAACACGGACCTCGAAGCTGCCGCATCATGGGGGACGTTAAGGGGGTCAAGAGTGCACCTGACGCAGGCTGCCAGCCACTAACCTTCCAATGGAGAGGTTGTCCCGGGTCACCAGATGGGCTCCATGTAATTGCGAGGGTCCTCACCGTGCGGGGAGAGCAAGAGGGTCGCAGCTTGGCTGATGGGACGTGGAGAAGGTGGGACCCACCGTCGCCAGCTGTGAAGACGGAGGCAGGGCCACAGAGGAGAGCAGGCGGCTTCTGCAGTGAAAGGCAAGGCGGTGATCCCAGCCCTCCTGCAAGGAGCGCCATCCTGTGGAACCTCGGTTTAGAACAGGGACACTCGGTTTGGACCTCGGACCCCCAGAACGACGAGGCACTCTACTTACATTGTTTCAAGCCTCTATTTGTGGTGACTTGTGACAGTAGCAAGGGGCACTGATTCCACCGGAAGGCCGTAAGACCGAGCAAGGGGCCACCCGGAGGAGGCATGTGCCTTGCAGGAGCCGCTGGTGGGAGCAGGACTGAGGCCTGCCGGGCAGGACTACTGCCTGGAAACCTGGGGCAAGGTTCCTGCAGGAACCCAGCAGAAGCACCTGCCGCTTCCCAGGCGCACCAGCGAGGCCGGGATGGACGCATTCACGGAGCAGGGAGGTCAGCAGAAAAGCCGGGATTGGCGGCCCGCTGTTGGGCAGGCATGGAGCCCAGCACTGCTGAGGAAAAGGGGTTTGCATCAGGTGGTGGCACCAGGTGTTGAGGAAGAAAGTAAGGGGGGGCTGTTGATGAGATTTAGGGTGCTGGTGGAAATAGGGCTGGGCGGCCATGGGCAGGTGTGTGGATGGTGGGTGAGAGGAGGTGCTGAACTGTGGTCAGCATAGATGTGATCACTGGGGCTTTACTGAAGAATCAAGAAAGAAGACAGCAATTAAACTATAAGATGGCGAGGGGAACAGGAGATCATGATGGGGAGCAGAGCGGTAATGAGGACAGTAAGAGGGCGCCATGGGGAAGGAAGGGAAGCATGCCAGGAACAAGGAGAGAAAATGAAGACACTTCAGGGGCCACCTTTGGTTCACGGGACGCTGCACGAAAAAAAGAGCCAGTGGGTAAGGTGCTCTGAGGTCCTGGCTGTGCCCAGTGGCAGGTGGGAGGTGTCTGGGGCCACCATGCGGCCGGTGAGCACCGGCCATCCTCAGGCCTGGCAGCGGGTGAGAGAGCAGCCTGAGTCCCTTCGGCACATGCGGTCTCCACCGAGGCCTCAGACACACAGAAAGCAAAGGATCAGCGTGAGCCACTCTGACTGTTCACGCCTTTCACGGGCTCGGATACAGCGGCAAAGCGCCTCCTGGCTCCCCCCTCCCTTCGCTCGTTGTTCTGAGCCACATGCATGGGACCCTCTGAATACCCCACGTTGTATGTGACTCCTCTCTAAATAAAATGCCTTCCTGTGAAAACAGTGCCCCAGATGGGATTTTACTTTTGCCCAAACAAAGCGGGATGATGACTTAATCCCTCCTTCCTAGCACGGGTGGTGGCCCCGGCTCGCGCTGGCTGAGCCGGCTGATGCCTCGCACCCTGAGCCACGCGGCCTCGCCAGCCCCCATGTGGCTGCTGGTGGAGATTAAGGCAAATTAAAACATGCAAAGCTCTTGGAACCATGCAGAACAAACTCCACGGCAGTGTGTGACATGCTGGAGCCGGCTGAGCCGGCTCTTGTCAGCGTGCAGGGGGCCAGCTATTAAATTTTCAGGAATTTTGCAAGCCAATTGACATCAAGGTGGTAGCTTGAAATCGGCCACAGTAGGAAACTGGCAAACACTGCAAGTTGAGTTTTTGTTTTTATTTTTGGAGACCCAGTTGTTAAACATCTACTGGCATCGCATTGGGTTGTCTTTTCAATCTTTTGTTTAATCTACATGTAGCGTCTTTCATGAATGTCATTCATTTTACCTCGTTGTTGTCCTTAGACTCACTGGGGACTTGGATTTTGCGAGTCGGTACAACACGCCAGACCTCACCGCCCCCGCCCAGCTTCTGGTTGGGTAAGTCCATTTGTCTTCTGTATGAAAACCTCTCCAACCCACTGACTAATATTCAAAGGGATAAGATGAACACAGGGTCCTGAGAAAAGCAGGTGCAGAGCAGAGGGAGAGACTCTGAGGGGGCCTAGGCGAGGGGCTGGGGTCATGCTGCATGGAGAGGATGTGGGCTGGGGGTGGCTGGTCTCAGAGTCAGCAGAAAGGCTGGGAAGATGGCTTAAGATGCAGGGATGGCTGCTTCCAGAAGCACAGGGGCAGTTTGATGAGGACACAGGGGCTGTGGCCCCAGAGCCACCAACAGGCACCTGCTCGAGGACACTGGATTTTGCCCCTGCTGCCGTTCCCACCAAATAATCTCACCCTCCTGCTTCCCTGTGTCTTCAGCAGTCTAGCCCCTGGCTGTAAGCCCATGCCCTGTGCTGGGGTCACTGGAAGTGAATGACCTGGCCTCCTAGCCCCCTGGCGGAAGGCAGGCCCTTCCTTCCTTAATTATCCTTGCAGTAGGGAACTCCTTGAATGCAGGAGGAAGGTTGTAGCCAGAGCTTCAAATGATGCCTGTACCGCACGCTGTGTGGCCCCAAACACGGGTGCCCTGCTTTTCATACTTAGTTACCAATGAACAATCCAGCTTAATACAATTCTATTATCAGTCATTTACTAAAAATGTACTCAATTTCTTTACCACAGTGAAACAGCCTGAATTTTTGTGAGTTATTGCTCACAAAATAGCTTTAAGATCTTTCCCAACCCTATGGTGATTGGATCTCACTATCCTTCATGTTATGTGCTGAAAGGCCAGGTCACCTGTACCACAGGAAATCGTGATGAAAAGTGAAGAGAAAGATGGTAAGATGGCAAAACGTGCCCTCAGTGTGAGTATGACCTTCCCCTCCAAGGAATGTGTCTGATGTGCCCCAAGGATGGGAGGAGGGGGCGTCAATGAAGTAAAAGGCCAGGAGAGACTTTGGTTCCTGGTGAGTGGCCCTTTGACTCCAGCAGCAGCTGGAATGGGTCAGAAGCAAATGCCCAAGATGCATGGGTTTGATGACCATGAGCATGGACTTTGCTTTCCAGGTTTAGCTCAGTAAGGAGAGGAGGCGGGCAGTCACCAAGGCGGGCTAAGGCGGCTTCCTGCTGTCCATGCCGCGTGGAGCAGAGACGGGGAGCACAGGTGAACTGGCCAAGGTCGTGCAAAGCTGTGACTCTCAGGGAAGATGGAGGTGCATCTCCTCTGAGCTGAGATCCTTTTTAATTCACTGGAGAGAACATAGAAATTTTTATGTCACATAAATACATTAGATTATTCTTCCTGCCTTTAGACTCATTGGGTATCTTCTATTTTTTAAATCATCAAAGTAAATTGTCTTCAAAAAATTGAATACAATTGTCTTCAGTTACCTGATTCCAAATATCCTCAGTGCCTTACATAATGTAGAATCCAAAAATGCCTATTTTCCAGGGAATTGACTGTCTCACTTAAATATATTCTGCCGTTTTATGGTAGCTAGTGACTTCGGTGAACCAGAAACCTGCTCCCACCTGAGAAGCATTGTTTATTTTAATCTCTGGCAAGCTGTGTTCAGAAGCTATGCGTGTTATTTTTATAAAAACTATTTAAACATCTCAAGACATTTAACTGTAGTCTGTGATCGTCGGGAAATGGAAGATTATGGGTGGTATATGTCTAATGCGTTGACAACAGCACACTCGGTCGGATCCAGGCACATGCGGCTGGTTTCTTGAGAGGCTTGAACTTTTTATCTGGCAGTGGATACGTGTCTTAAAAATACTATCGCTATGCAACCGTGGTGTTACTACGGTAAAGAACTCGGCGGTCCTTTGCAGTGACTGTAGCGGGGGACTGCTGTGTGTCTCCCATGGAATCAGAGTGTGTCTCCCAACTGCACTCCCATCACCTAAACTGCCCGGCACTCAGCAGACCCAAAAAATAACGTCAAACCAGCCTCTTTCCTTATCTAACCCAGCAAAGAAAGCCATCGATGAGGCTCTATCATTTCAGAGGGCTGTGTTTATTTATAAATGGTCTCTGCAAAAATCAATCATCAACTCACTGTCCTGAGGAACCAAGAGGAGCAGAGGGACATGGATGAAGAGCTGCTCACACACTTTTGGGAGAAGGGACCCCCTGGAGGTCCTTTGTAGAAGGTGCGTCAGCATTCAGTCACGGGGGACAGTAGTGGTTTAATGGTTCTGATTCTTCTCTTCAAGCTCATACGGTGAATTTCTTCCTAAGAATCCATTTTGAAGACAAAACCATCCCACTCTGCCTATGATTTAAGAACAAAGCCTGACAATAGGGCCTACTCTTTTCTTTATGATTTGTGAAAACAGTGATTTCTACTTACAATGGGAAAAAAATGAGGCATTCCAAAATTGCACTCTGCCAGCCTGATGGAACGTGAAATCACCGTGCCGCGGAGGGGTCCTACGTGTGGTCTGGGCGCTGCTAGCTCGGGACCGGCCAGCTCACCGAGCACCACCTTGCTGCCAGCAGGGCCCCTGGTGCCCTGGAGACCCAACAGTTAGATGTAAGAATTGGAAGTAGGAAGTGGTGTGGTGGAGGGAAAAGTGGAATGGCTTTAAAAGTGTATTTTCCCCCCAGATAAGCAGAATGGGTTTCCAGGGAGTTCAACGATGGTGCTGCAATGATTTTTGAAAAACAGCTTAATGTCATTCAGTAAGTGATTTGGTGTAGGATGTTCATAAAACCAAGGTCAGGATGTGACATCTGACCCAAAAGACTCCCCTACAGAGAGAACAGCTCTGCCACCTACCCACCTCTCCACACCACCCAGCCCTCTGTGCCACCCACCCCTCCATGCCACCCACCCCTCCATGTCACCCACCTCTCCATCCTACCCACACCTCCTTGCTACCCAGCCCTCCATGCCCATCCCCGATTTTCAGGTCTGCTGAGTGCCAGGCAGTTTTAGGTGATGGGAATGCAGCTGGGAGATGCATTCTGAGGAGGTCCTGGTTCCACAGGAGGCCCAGAACATATGGGACACTAACGCACACTGTGCTGGTAGTGTGACGGCCCACTGACCCCCCAGGTAATTGCAAGACGAGTATGCGGGGAGGATGGAGGGGCCCTGGACGGGCTAGGGGTGCAGGGAACACGGAGCCTTTCACTAAGGCTGAAGCACTGCCTCGGATGGAGGTACAATGAGAGGCGACTCTGACTGTGAAAGGTGTGCAGGGCACAGGTGAGGGTGCACAGGGCACAGGGGAAGGTGCGCCTTACCCAAGAATTATGTGATGGGGGCCGGCGGTTGATCAGAGACTGACTCCCAAATAAGAAGAAAACAATCTGCCTTAGATTTCACTTCCTCCCATTTGCTGAATTGTGGAAAACCCACTGGGGGAACAACAGTATTTCATTCTGCAGCCCTAACAAGCTGGTCATATTGTTGTCGTCCTGAGGGAGGGGCCGAGGGGCAGATCAAAGACACTGACACCCCCTGCCCCCGAATATACCCTGAGAAGCGACGTCTCGCTGAGAGTGGTCCAGTAATTCACTTTTTCTCTTGTTTAGAAAAAAAGATTTCACTGGAATCATGAAGAATTCTCAAAATATTTGTGTTTGGGGCTAAGCTAAGCCCCACATGAGTTCAGATGAGTACTGTTTCTGAGTACAGAAATCACACGTTTAGGGAAAAATCACCTCCACCTCTACCTTCTTCCCCTTTTCCCCCAATGAACAGAAAATCAAAAGCGTCTCTGAAAACATTTTTTAAAACCTCAAATATCATTTCCATTGGAAGGTCTGAACCCCAGGCTAGAGAGGATTCCAGTGCTTCTCGTCTCCACACAGCATGCCAGGCCTTGGACGGGGCCGCCGCAGTGATCTTTTAAAGCAGAGAATAAACAGCAGCTGGCCGCCTCTTGTCACTGTCAGCAGTCACCCCCTCCAGTGAACTGTCCTTTGAATACACGACCTTTACACAGACGAGCATCTGCAGCATCTTTGAGAAACCTGAGACAATAACTCACGGGCTCCGGGATGGAGCACGGGACAGAGACACGGGACTGAAGCACGTGGGGGCCGCCTGGGCTGACAGGGTGTCACAGCATCCCGCACCGGCTGGCGGCCCTTGGCCAGCGCCCTGCAGCCCTCCCCAGAGAGGAGCCCTTAACCAGCCGGCCTCGGGTGAGGCCTTCTCAGAAGGAAGCTCTTCATATCTCGTCTAAATCCCCCCCTATTGAAGCATAAGCCTGCTTCCTCCTTCTTGTCCTCAGCGTGGAGAGGGGACAGCCGGCCGCCATCCGCTCTGTAATCGCCCTTCGCCGTCCTGGAGATGGCTATTAGGTCCGCTTCTCGTCTCCAGGCTGAATCAGCTCAGATCCTTTAATCCCCCTCCGTGGGCGCCGTCTTCCGAGCCTGTAATCGTTTCTGCCTCTCTCTACTGAGCCCCTCACAGCCTCCTAAGTCCTAGTCTGTCGTCTCTGCGGAGGGGTGCATGCCCGGTTTGAATAGCCGGGCGCAGCAGTGATGTCCCTGTCGAAGGGCAGCGTGGCCCTGACGACTCAGACAGGTCAGTTTAAAAGCCCCTCTTTGTGCCCCCAGTGTGGGGCTCAGAGCCACCCTCTCCCCTGACAGAGAATAAAACCCCACTGATAGTAATGACGGAGCAAGAGCAACCCGCCCAGACAGGGGCTGATGGCCGGGGCACCGCGAGTCACTGCGCTGGGCCTGGCAGCTCGGCTCCTGTGATGCGTAGGCTCACTAGGTCCATCTGTCATTTAAAAAAAAAATTCCCAAACTACTGTGCTGCATTCTTTTCTTGCACCATATGGTCCAGGTCCTTTGCTGTCAAAACCCAAGTCTATCGTTTGAAGTTCCAAAAACAGAGGCTCGCAATCTGAGACACAGGCAGGACTCACCCAGTGGTCACCTGGCTTGCCCAAGTGCCTGACTGAATTAGTGTGGGTGGTGGCCTGGGCTTCAGTATGTTTGCAGAGCCCACCAGGTGAAAACAGCCAGCGTCAAGAATGAGAACCGCAGTTGTAAACCCCACCCCGTGGCGCACGTAGGATGGCCACACACCCCTCTTCAGAATCGCATGCCCCCCGACCACTTAGTTGGATTTCATGGCCGTCATTAAATCTGCTCCCATTCTCTGTGTTGTTATCTGCCACTCCCAGCCTGGTCGCGCTGTTCAGTTAATGAATGTGCTTTCAGTCCTACCATTCAGAAAAGTGATGAAAAGCTAAAATGGCCCTGAACCCGAGATGTCCTCCAGGGGGACCCCACATGCCCTGCCCCCTAATGCTGGCACTGGACCAGTACGGCCGTGTTTCAAGTGCAGCCTCCAAGTCTTATCTTGCTTATGATTTAGGCGATCTTTTTCCTATATGTTGATTAGAATTTCATGTACAATAAACACAAATGTCATGGAGAGAATGGAGAACTGGACTAGATTTAAGTGGCTTAAGCAAGGACACTTCTTCTTATGTATGGTAAAACTTATTATGTTGATATTCTCTATGAATAAACAGTTTGTAAAAGCAGTTAATGCCATTTAAGAGAAAACAAATCATACATTGTATTGCCATTGTTTAAAAAAGCATTTTACAAATATTTAAATATATTTAAATTTAAAGCACATCCAAACATATAGTAGCTTCAGTTGAATTTCAGAATACATTTGCAAACTTAAGACGTTTTAACAGTGCTGGACCCCAACTAGAAAGACAGAAGCCTTTTTAATCAGCATGTAAACACATCTTTAGGTCCATTCAATGAGTATTCATTGAACACCTACTATGTGCCCAAAACATCAATAAATATGGGTTCTGAGCTCTTACACCCTCATCTACTCTCAGTAGCTGGCCAGCCTTAGAGTCTAGGGGGTCCTCCCAAGACAGAGTCTGTGCTTCCTGAGAAGAATCAAAGGGAAACAGTCATTCTCAAAAGAGTGGCATGACTCTGGATTTGGAAGTTGGAACATGACTGGAGCCAATCACTTTGAAATGCCTCTGTCCTTTGCTATTCATTGATCTCATCAAAGAGCTAGGAGATACTATCTTCTGATGAGGAGATGCCTTATTTTCCTATACTTTTTAAAAATATCCCTAGCTTTTTGTCTATTTACTAATTGGCAAAGTGATACAAAGGGGGAAATTCTTTTTAAAGGAAGAAGGGCTGGGGTGGAATCTATTTTAACCTGCCACCCTGGGTGGGTTCTTATATTCTTCCTTGTTTAGAAGTGAAATAATATTGTTTCAACTGTGGAAATTTCCTTTTATTCTTGAACAAGCACGTTGTAAATTGCAAAATAGAGGAGGATAAAAGCATAATTACTGCTTTCATTTATTCATACCATATTAATGTAATATAATTATCCTGTAAGCAGACAGAATCTTATGAATATTTAACAATAACAGCAACAAAATGCTACAGTGTGGTTATTCCAAGGAACACAGAAAAAGCCAAAAACTTTACAGGATGCTGTAATTTGTTCTGCTTTAAAATGATAAATGACTGAAGCGTGACAATGGAAGTGCTGCACGTTGAGTGACCTGGTTAAGTAAACGAGGGGAAGTGGAGGGGTGACCAAAGCCTCATCTCAGAAACAGGCAGAGGTAGGGTCGTGTCTCCTGCAGAGCTGACCCCTGAGAGCGCATGGAAGGGACGCGGAGCCCAGCAGGTCCCGCAGAGGAAGGTGGGGAGAAGAGCGGGACCATCAAGCAGCTGTGGGGGTCGACCAGACAGGAAGGGCCTCCTCCAGGAGTTAAGATCTTGATTGACAATAGAGATCCAGGCATCCTCAGAGCCTGGGGATGGGCAAGGTCCAGAAGGCAGAGTGGTTAGGCGGGGAGGCAGACGGGAGGTCAGCTGCGGGGGGCAGCGTGGGCTGGGGACGGAAGAAGCAGTCTCTCTCCAGGCTTGCGGGATCAGCCAGTGAACTCGGCACCAGAGCAGGGACCACGCTGCAGATGCTCAGCATGGTGGGAGGCCAGGTCTGACACGCAAAGGCAGTGCATGCTGTTTTCTGGGGAGCCAGAGCTCAGAAAATGATGTAGACTCCCAGCTTTCCACCGTGGACACTGGCTTCGGGGGTCCGTTCAAGTTGAACCGGGCCCGCGTGTCCACTGGCTTGCAGGACTGCCCTCCTTTGTTCACGCCCACCCCAAATCAAAGTTAGTTTGACACATGCACAGTGAGGAAAGGAACTCTGAGCTTAAAATGGAATAGTCAATTCCAACAACATTTAATGTTTCTGACCTCTGTTATTATTAATCACTTTGGATGCCTTATTTTACCTCATCCTGAAATGACTTGGTACAGGTTGCACTATTTTTTTCCCTTCCTACTACAGATCAGGTCACAAAATCTCAGAGAATCTAAATCCTAAGATCACTTTCCTGAGAGCTCACAAGAGATATCCATCAACCCATCCACCCACCCACCCATCTACCCACCCACCCATCCATCCATCCACCACCCATCTACCCACCCACCCATCCACCCACCCACCCATCCATCCACCCATCTACCCACCCACCCATCCATCCATTCACCCATCCACCCATCCATCCATCCATCCATCCATCCATCCATCCACCCATCCATTCACCCATCCACCCATCTATCCACCCACCTACCCATCCATCCATCCACCCATCTACCCATCTACCCACCCATCCACCCATCCATCCATCCACCTACCCATCTATCCACCCACCCACCCATCCATCCATCCATCCATCCATCCATCCATCCACCCATCCACCCATCCACCCATCCATCCATTCCACAGTGTTGACTGAGCATTGCTGTGTCCCAGGTAATGTGGTGACAGTGATGAGAAGGTTGAATAGTGCCCCTTCCTCACTGAGCTTGCAGCCTGGAAGACGGCTCTAACACCAACAATACTATGTATATAACGGGGCACAATAGGATGGCAATCACTTAAGAATAAGCATCCTTTACGAAGTGACACATGGGCTGGGAGTGTGGGTAGGGAATGTCCAGGCAAGGAAGAAAGTGGAGAAACTGGTTCCAGGGAAAGAGAAACTGGTGCCAAGACCCAGGGAACAGGAATGCCTTGTATGGACAGCAGGAAGGCCAGGGGGCAAGAATCCCAGGCGCCTGGCCTTGACATGATTGTTCGTCACACTTCACTTCGATCCCACAACCATTCAGCTTGGGGCACTGAATCATATCGCTGCTGTGGGGTCAGGTACCTCCTTACTTTTGCAGAGCACAGGGCAAGATACAAATGTTTCATACATCTGCATAATTAAGAATTAAAAATGTACCTAATGCTTTATCAAATACATACACTCTATCCACATACCTTGGAAAATACACTTTTAACAAAACAAAAAATAAAGTTAGGATTTTTATAAAATGGAAGTAGGCACAATATAAAAAATGGCCACATTTAATTTTCATTGGGCCTGCTTAGGTCTGGACATCTTTGGGAGAATAAAAAAATAAATCATGCATGCATGTCATACAATTTGTTTTTCTTACCTTCATTTCAGCTACATCACTAATTACACTGAGATAATCAAGTGTTCACATAATGCCAAATGAGATAAGTTTTCTTAAAGAATTGTTCATCTCAGCTTTTTTCGGTCTCACTTTGGAAAACTTGACTGTCCCAAGGCAAACACAACAGGAACTGTTCCTAAAGTAAGAGTTAGATTCAGAATTAATTTCAGGGGACATTAGGGTATCCTCAGTGACAGTGGCTACTTAATCCTGCCTGTCAAAAAAAGTATAGATCAGAAGAAAAACAAATAGAACCATACAGAATAATTAGGACAAGATGATATTACAATCTTCAAACTACCTGTAGCAGATATTACCTAGAAACCGACTTTCCTTGAGCTGCCATGGCCAGCCTTTGCAAAAAGGGACTCTTTTGGGTAAAAATCTGTACTTCACAGTGAACTAAAACTACCCTAAGAATCTAGAGAAAGAAATTACCCAGAAAGGGTCCCAGGCAGTCTGAGCCCTGCAGAGGGTCTAGGAAAGGGCCAGGTTTCAGTGTCACACCTGGACAGGCTCCACCCTGGGGAGAGACAGACCAGAGATGAGGAGAGGCCCCTTTGCAGACCTGGAGGCTCAGGAGAATCTCATGATCCTGCAGGACGAAGGGAAGCCAGTGACCCTCACCATCCCGTCCTTTGCTACATGAACTAGGACTTCCTGAACTCGGATTCTGAGTCCACTATAAATGGAAACCTTGTCCACAAAATGCATGCACATAAACACCGATAAGCAGTCCTCTTCCATACAGATCTACTATTAGAAGAACCCAGAAAATGAAAATCAAAGTATTTCGGGTGAATAAAATTCCCTCTCCCAACTTCCTCCCCTCAAAAAGAAAAAAAAGGGATAATGCAACTACTCCAAACTTGATAGAATATCCTCAAAAACATGTTGCAATACTTTTTCAAAATGAACTAAAACTTCAAACATTAAAAACAAAAATGGGTAAGTACAGGGAAAAAATAGGAAAAAATCATTAATTAAGCTCAAGAAATGAAAGTACAAAAATATATCAGAAATGAGGACTAAATTACAAGGTAACAAAGAAGAATGAATTCAAATACAAATGTAAAAAGAAATATTGAAGAAAGGCAGATAAACAATAAAATGTGGTAAAAAGTAAAAAGTGTCAGAGAACACATGGCTGAAATGGACAACAGGAACTACAAAGGAAGGAAAAACAGTGAAGAATTAATCTATACAACAGTGATAGAAGAAAACATTCCAGAAATAAAAAGATTTCCTTTGTAAACTTCACATTGTATGTATGGTTTTCATAACAAGGATTTAAAAATGGACTATTGCTAATTGGTTATTTATTATTTGTTTTTATAGTCTCATCTGCATTGTGCTTCTCAACAGATCTCCTTATTTACCTGCACAGCAAGTATTTCTTTCTCTTTCCACATAATATTATTTCCTATCCTTAATTTTTAAACTGCAAGGTCAATGTTTTTAGTATAATGTGAGGTAAATATTTAACCTTTTTTTGCACAAAGGTGACCAATTTGATCAGAAATAACTCTTGAACCACCTTGCTTACCTACTGACTTGCATTATGAATTAATTTATGCATACAGTTGCTTATATAACATGTAGCCACATTCAGGATTGTCTATTTCCTTCTTACTAATTTTTGTTACCCATACTACATTAAGTATTACAAGTTTACCTTACTTTTACACTTTATAAAAATGATAAAATGAATGCATTTGTTGCAGAAAATGGAGACAAGACAGAAGCAACCAAGAAATTAGAACTACCTGTAAACTTGTCCTCAAAGAGACAATCATTAATTTCCGTTTGGGCCTTTCAGGCACTCCTGCACATACGAATCTATCTTCACTTACTTATATTTGATTCCTTTTCAGTTGGGTCACTCTATCCGTGGTCTGCGTTTCTCCCTGGCATGCTGCCACTCTCCTGTCCCGCCCTCCCTCCTGGGCTCCCCGTCTCCCTCTGTCTCCCCATGGCCTCCTGGCTTTTGGAGGGACGCCCCTGGTGAGGTCTCCCAGCACAGCCTCCCAGTTTGCAGAAATCCCTGACTCTGGGCTGACCCTTGAGTTTCATTCACAGACATTCTGTCCTGGAATTTCCCTGCTGAATTATCTCTCAGTTCTATCTAACCAGTGCTCTGCAGAGGAAACTCCTCGTGCTGGACGGAGCTGGGTCAGCGCAGACACTCCGTCCATCCTTATGAAGGACTTCTCTTAGCTTCCAGGTGGTCAGCTCCTGGGCCCATTAGCACTCAAGCTTGAGAAGAGTTGCGACATAGGGCATGTAAATTAAATTTTAAAATATGAAGTGTCTTTAGACACCAGGGCATAGACGATAGATTACCAATAGTTGAATAATAGGCAAACTCCAGCAAAACACCTCTGTAGCCTCACACATGTCCCTGTCAGGAGGCACAGAGCTTTGGAAAGGTCAGGAAGCTTATTTTCTAGTCTTGGGCAATAAAAGACATACAACTATCACAAACCTAGTGAACCCCCCACAGTAGTGTTTGCATAGATGTATAGTAACACAGGGACTGAAATGCAATCATTTAGCATTTACTGTGGAAGAAGACAGTTCATTTGATGTGTCAGGGGCTGCCTCCAGAGACAGAGAGAGGACTGATGGGAAGGGATCAGCTTTTGCAATGAGCCTACATGGCTGAAGAATTAAACAGGTTATTCCTATAGTCACCATGTGCACAATCACAGGGTATTTAAAACCATCTCAAAAGGAATCCTACTGGGAGTGTTTAGGTCCACAATTACAGCAAATGAAGATTCAGAATTAGCAAAAGCATTTCACTTAATTAGAAGCATTAAATAAGTACAACCAAATGTACAGTAGTGTGCCTACTATAATGAGGAAAACAGCCGACCCTGGAAAACATTTTATTGTTTGCTGTTTTACTTGTTTACTTTTCTTATGCTTAGAAAGCCATTAAAACAGCCTCCAACTAAAGATAAAATAAGGATAGCAGATACCTTTGTCTTAAATGTACATATACACACAAATATACACATTACGGACATACAGACATACCTACACCTGCATCTATGTATCCGATCTCTCCTATGTCTAGCTATCTACGCATCTAATAAATACATGGACATTAATACCCTCCAGGAATGAAAGGAAAACATTTTTTTTTTTTGCACAGTACGTTACAGGCTTTTTTCTTCTTTTTCCTCCTTTTGACATGATTTTCGAACTGTTATTTGCTGACTCTAATGATCTTCAGTATTAATCAGAATTCCCTGAGATGGCGTTTAGCAAAGGGCTGACAGAATTCCTAATCAAATGTCCCTAAAGACTAAAGAAGGCTGCAAAGGGGAGAGAAGGGAGAGGGAGTGACAGGCGGGAGGGCCGGGCGAGGGCGCTCTTGCTGGAAGGCGTCCACAGCTGCCCAGCTGTTGTCACGTCCCGTCCTGGACCCGCCATGATGGCGGCACATTTATATCCTGAGCATCCGAACCAAAATTTCTCATACAAAGGGTTAGTTCAGACACAGCTCCTTTTCAAAGACAAATAAGTGAATGTTTCTAAAACCCCATCACTGTTTTATGGCCTGAGCAGATCTGCTAGAGGAGCCCAGGGCAGCCCTGTCGTAGGCAAGGCATCTTCAACAAATCAGCAATTCCCAGGGTGATCAGACAGCGAGGGTGGTCTTTGCTGTTACTGTGGGGAGTTGGTCTCCCATGCTTTTATCTAGATTATTTTTGAGCTATCATCCAGAGAGAGAATGTGAGCAAGAAAAAGAAATTACACATGCATGACATTAAAAAAAATAATGATCTCCATTTCTGTACTCACACACGTGCTAAATGTTTTCATTACCTCTATCTGTGGAATATTTTGCTCGATGGTAAAAACTGAAAATGAAGGGTGGCTGTGGAGATCATTTTTTCTATGATTCTGATGTTTTCCGAAGCAAGAATCAAGACACTTCAACTGAGTCATGGTCTGACAAACAGACATCAGTGGTTCTCGGCAGGGTGGGCAAACTACAGTCCTTAAGCCGAATGTGGTTCGCAGCCTACTTTTGTGAATAAAGGTTTATTGGAGCACCGCCGTGCTCACTCGCTGGCATACAGTATATGGTTATTTTCATTCTTCAACAGCAGAATTGAGTAGTTGGGACAGAGACTGTATGACTAGCAAAGCCCAAAATATTTAGTATCTGACCCTCTACGGAAGAAGCTTCCTGACTCCTGGTGTTGAGTGTGGACCATCGTGAGCCATCAGGAACCCGGGGAAATAAACAGCTCTTGCATAAGCACAGCAACATCAAAGATGAACTGGCTGCCAATGACGGAGGCCCCACCCGGAACCGGAGATACTGCGAGGTGCCTTGCAGACGCTCTCATTGTTACTTCTCACCACGAACTTCTGAAGTGGGCGAGCCGATGACACTGTATTTAAATGAAAACACGAGGCCAGGGGCAGGTCATGGCTTGTCCGGCACCTCCAGCCCATCCTTCTCACACAAAGCCACAGTCAGCTGGGACTTTGCACGTGTGTTTATTCTCATGTTCTTTGAAATAGAAAAGAAAAGGATCACAGTCCTTGATACAATCTACATTTGATGAGAGGAAAATCAGGATTCTAATTTTCTTGTTCTTGGGCAGTGGGTGCACTAAAATGGACAGAAATGCTATCTGAATATGCCGCACTGAGTTTATGTAGCTAGAGGTCTGATGAATTTTTACTCTTAACTAAGCGTGCAAGATGAATACCCAAATCATTACATTTATGTGTTTTTAATGGCTTGTCTGGGTTGTGTTTTGTCCATAGCTGGTGGCTGAGCTGAGTGCCAGCCGAGGTTTTTGGAATTCACACAGCTCGTTCTAACATACTAATTTGATTATACCTGGGGCTCTGCCTGACAGGACGTAAGCATAGCAGTCAGCCGGCTGGGTCAGACTGTCCAACCATCTCCTGGTGTCAGAATCAAGTGCCTACCGAGGTCCACAGCTACCCCTGCGAGTGGGAGGCGGGGTGTGTGGCGGGGACGTGAGCACCAGGCTTCATTTTACCTGAAAAGACCACTCCCAAGGGGGTCTGTCAAAGGGAACGAAGTGAATTCTGCTCATCGGCTCTGCGGCTCCTGGTGCTTCTGCTGAAAACCCTTCGGCGCTGCCTGATCAGGCAAGTAAGGTTTGCAGCAGGCTGCTGTTTCTGCTCTTAACAGAATCAAAACATAGCCACCTGTGTGCTCATAGAGGACATCCCTGTGACATGGACAGCTAAAACCAAATCAAAGGCATTCAAAACACCTTCCATTTATTAGAAAATACACTTCTTGGTCACAAATACCAGTCAATGATTCCTTCTTTGAACAACTCTGGTTTCCGTGTGTTTTCATTAGCCATGACATTTCTGTTCCAGACCTTTATAATTTCAGGTTCAATTTTCATAGAAATCTAAAATTAAACAAGTTTCACTTAGTGATTTCAAAATAGAAATGACCTTATTTGTCTTTTAAAGAGAAGGGATAAGAAAATATGAAAAATTTGGGAAAATAACAGAAGCCAATTAAAAGAGATATTTAGTTTTGTTAGTGCAGAGATAAAATATCACTTTTTACTAAGCATGTGTAGATTTGACTTTTTTATAGGCATACATAGATATGAAATTTCATTGTCAATAATGCAAATTGAATTTCTAATTTTCCCGGGACAAGGCTGATTATTGTTTTCAATATGCATAAGATACATTGCTAAATATGTTTAAATGTAAAGAAATCACATCCAGGAAGGTAGGGAATGTGAAGGTAATGTTTCCTCTAATTTGCATTTATTTCATTATCTGAAACCAATTGCCCCTCCCTCCCAGCCTGTGGGAGAAGCGAAGTAAGCCAGAGAATGACCCCGGGATCGCAGCTGCGTGGACCCTTGGCCTGGAGCTCCCGAGCAGACGCAACCAGCAGAAAGGCGGGTGCCCTGGTGCTGAATCATGAAGCACGTGGCTCTTGTGAAAACGACTAAGAAGGGAAGAAAGGAAGACAATTCTCCAGCTAATAAATGCATAGCTTTTTTGGTAGAAAGCAAATAAGGAATCATTGACCTTCCTCAATTTAGGATGGGGTTCCTTCCTGGTAAGCCCACTGTGAGTTGAAAATATCGTGTTGAAGATGCATTTAATACACTTAGCCTACAGGAAACGATAACTTAGTCTTGCCTTCCTTAGCCACGCTCAGAAGTGATAGGCAGAGTCTATCAGAAGTGAAGGCAGAGTGATAGGGCTGGTCGTCCCCTGGGGCGCACTGCATGCTGACTGAATGTTGAGGGCAGGATGGGTGCCCCTGGTGCCTGTGTGGCCGAGTGGGCACTGCACTGGCTGCCCTGCTCCACACCATGGGGGGCCAGGGCCACATGCCACTCAGCTGGGGAGAGATCCAGTTCAAGATTCCAAGTATGGTTCCTACTGAGTGCCTATTGCTGTTGCCCCATCATAAAGTAGAAAAATCCTAAATTGAACCATTGTAACTCATGGACCATCTTTATTAAGCATTTGTAGTTCAAAATGCCATCAATAGGACTGCTATTAAAGGGCCAGCGAGATAGGCAAGGAGTCTCTCTGTCACCGTCAGGAAAACCATTGCTACATATAAAAATTTATTGGTGCAGTTTTGAAAACTGGTTTGATTTTCCCTCAGACTCGATGTAGTCTGGTATAAGGGAAAAAGAATAAGCTATATTTTTAAAAGATATTTGAAATAATCATCAAAGAGTAAGTGATTTGTGGTTTCTTTGCAATATATTTATATTTATACAAATACTAATGAATATTTATATGCTTTGCTTGTGTGTATGTGTGTGTGCATGTATGCTGAGCAATATACCAAATCCTAATTCTTTAGGTCTGTTAAAGAGATTTTGAGGATTTTTTAAATGTTTAAAAAAAGGGCCATTCTGTTTGAAGCCTTTTCACTAATCTAGGATGACCCTAAAACAACTTCATGGATTTGAAATTAGAAAAATCAGTTCTGATATATATATATTTTTCCTTTTTCTACCACTTGCAAAGTACAGAGTTTTGGACTAGTTTGGATGTTTTGATTTGGCTTTTGCATATTGGTATCAATCTCATGATGACCACGTATTTTAAACTGCTGGGGAAAACCTGTAAAATATTACTTGTTAGTCTATATGGATAAAAAAAGGTTTTCTCACATATGTTTCATACTTGAAACAAACCAATAGAAGTCAATGTTTGAAGCAGGAGAGTTTTGTTCATTGATATTTTGTTTCCCAGAACATTTTTCACAGGCACTGGGCACATTCGGATGCCTGTTTTTCAGTGAAAACCTCTAAGTGGCTAATTCCCTCTCCTTCTTTTAAATCTTGCAACTTCAAGCGCCTGAGCATCTCTTTACTTTCTGCCATTTTCAGATCCAAAAAGCATCTGGCTTGTGCTTGGGAGCCGTGTAACTGGTGCGAGTCAGTGGCCCCGTCGCCGTACCCGCCCTGCACCAGACGCCCCTGTGTGCTTGCCTCCTCCGGCTTTCTCCACCTGTGCTATTCTGGCCACAGGGAAAAGCTGCTTCTTTATACCTGGACCCCAAACAAAGCAGGTGTGCGCTGAGGCTGCCCCGGGTGAGAGGTGGGCCAGGGCACAGACATTCTCTGCCAAAGCCCCAGCCTGCTTGGAGCTGGCGCTTCTGCAGGCTAAGGCTCTACAGGTTCTGCAAAGAGCCGGTGGGTGGGGTGTGTCAGAAGCCGGGCTGCTGGGCGGGTCGCAGCTGCTGCGGCCACTAGATGGCAGTCCAACCCCCGGCATCCAGCAGGCCCGCCTGGCGGTGAAGGACGCCCAGGCCAGGCGCTGTCACTGGGGGCAGAGGGTGCCAGGGTTCCTCCGGGCTCCTTGGGCTGGGATGGCCTAGCAGGCTTTAAGCGTCTCCGCTCTTCGCATGCACATGGGGCCCAGGAGTCTCGGCAGAAGCCATTGGATTTGTTTTTACTCCCAAATCTCAAATGAGTGGAGCCTGTGTTTTAGTCACTTAAAGTGAATTAAAATACAGTTTCTTTGGGGAAGAGCTCTTTCAAATAATATGGTATCTCATTCAAGAATAGTCATGTGCTTGTCACACGAAAGTTTGCAATTTCTCCTTCAGGGCCACTGCACAGCCTGTAACATGGGTTTGAAATAGTTAATGGCTTATATTTGTCAGGAGAGGATTACAGTTGGATTTTAATTGGGAGCCTTTGACTATTTATTCTCTGAACTTACTTCTGAAAAACACCTGTTTAGGTAAGAAACTATTTTACTTAAAATGATTTGAGAAACTTGTACTGTATTTTTTTTCTCCAAAGCATAGGGTTAGACAAATTGGTGATACACACACACACAATCCACATATTTATTTCATATATAATATATATTATATATGTATATGCATAACTTAATTAAATTCACTAATATTTTCTTGGTAGCATAATGAAAAATTCATTAGCAAATGGATTTAAAAACTGAAGTGTTGGTATATTTAGTAAGTATGTGCTAAGTATTTCTTTACTCCAGTACCGTCTTAGAAATTTAGCAATGAAACCTCAGTGCACCACATTATTAAGTATGTACCCTTTGATGACTTTTAAAAGAAAATTGTTAAAATTTCATCAAAACCATGCTTAAGTAGCAAATATTCAACTCTCATAACTGTATGAAAAATACACAGTGCTACACTCCCTAATCCCTGCCAATCTCACTAAGAAATTCAGCAAGTTCATGACCGTTTGCATAGTGTAATAATATTGTAAAGTACTGTGTAATAAATATGGTACTTAATAAAATAGTAAATAGAGGACCGAGTACAGTTTTACTTTATGCAAAATATAAAATTGTAGTTTACCATGAATGTGATCCAAGAAATGAAAACACCTTTTTATTAATAGAGTCTGTTAAACCTCTCACTCTTCATGCTTCATGCTGCCAGGATTCACAAAAGGCTTTTGATACATGAAAACCATTGATTAAATTGCCACCTAATTGGCCCTATTGGAGTTTTTGACTTGAGCAATTGTATTAGTTGGTACAATCATTCTGCCTCAAAAACATAAACTGCATAATATATATGTTATTGTCTACTATTTATTTGAAAATATATGAAGACCTCATCTTATTTTTTATATCCATGAAAAATGCACGTAGAAAATCATGAGCCAAAACTAGATGGTGTGAATGGCGTTCCTTGCTGCAGTTCGTACTGTTTTCAGTATTCCATGCCCCGGATTTCCACCAAACAAAGGAAGTCCCATTTGGTTTTGCAATACATAAAACAAAATATAAATGCATCCGTGTGTGCATACAAATGTGTACATCTATGTGGGCATGCAAATGTGGACATCTATGTGTTCATACAAACGTGTATATCTATTGCCCATTGCTCATATCTTGTTAAGTATCTCTTTGGAGTTTCTTAGTTAAAGCATAAAATAACACAATTTTTACTTTCATATTTCAGCTATTCGTAAGAATGTTTTTATCCAAACCTTTGCTAGGATGTCCTGAATAGAGCTTTTCTTAACTTTTTAAACCGTCCAGTTTCTACCACCAAATAAATTGCACTGATGTTTAGATTATGGATACTTAGGGCAATTGAAAATTTGAACTTTCTGTCTTAAGGAGTAGTCTTTTGATCTTTCGATGGAAAATACCCATTTTGGTTTACATACATGTACAAATTACTGACCAATGCGCATGGCAGTCTGTAGTTCGTAGGTCATCCAGACACAAATTTGGAGACGTACATGAGATCAGAGATGCCCCTCCTGTAGAGTGACCTGCCTTGTTCCCTGAGCCTCCCGGGGTCTGCACTGGGCTTACCTCCTGAGTTTTGCGGGTGAGGACAGAGGGCTCCGAAGAGCAATTGCTTAACCTTTGCCAACATTTCCCCTTGACCTCTGTGATTCTTCCAAAGCTCCCTTTGCACAGCCGCCAAAGCACAAGCAGTTTGCGTGGAGATAATTGAGGCCTCTGTAGTGAGCACCATAACCCTGACATCCATCCTGTCCCTCAGCCCTCAGCCCTCCCTTGCTTCCACCTGCCAGGAATGGCTGGCGAATGCTTGTCGGGCAATCTGTGAAATCCAAGACTGTCTGAAATACAAATAACAAATGTGCGTAATGCGAGCTATAATTGGCTGCTTTTACCATTTCATCCACACCAACTGACGTGGCCTTCAGACAGTGTAGACTTGGGCCAGAGGCAGCAGCTCCTTGGGACTTCTGTCTCCCTGGCTGAACCTGGCACCGATGGCTCATGTAAGGGCTGAGGGCCTTGGGCTCAGGAGCAGCGGGAGGTAAATGCCGGGCTGGGGCCCTGCGCAGTCAGGGGGCGAGAACACAGACAGGACCCGCTGCTCTCGGGACTTCCCAACCGGCAGGTACCCATACTTGGCAGACGTGATGATGATTCATACTGAACAATAAGCTGTACTGCTGAATATTATATTTCTCTCTTTCCTAATGACTCATTATCCTGGAACAATGAGGAGATGGGTAGAATATAAGTGTATTAGAAACATAATTGCTTTCTATTCACACAGAAGCGTGCCACGCACACATGGGGAAAATGACTAATGAGCAGAGAGTTTGTGTCTCTCTTCACTTGGGGTCGGCGCTCACTGTACGTGCATTTTTAAAACCCTAATTGCTTTTGATCTGATCAGTTAGCTGGTTATTTCTTTTGGCCGCAGCACGTGCTCTGCTGTGCTCCCTACACTGCCTTTTTCACACTATTGCTACGGGTGTCATGTGAAATATGTGTGTCATTATGACACTTATATCAACATGGACACAGATATTGGTGTAAAATATTTGCAAACCCAGATGGGAAAAAATACTTAAATATGTGTTAAATCTGGCAAATTTTGTGTATGTAATATATATGCACACTCATACATATACTTACATGTGAGTATCACACACATGAAATGTACTAGCTATGTGTGTGTATAAATAATATATAATACATAAAACCGTGTATCTATACATATACATATGTATTATTCAGTAAAGCTAAATTTTAAATGGACACAATAATATTATCTATGGAAGTCACTGATGCCCATAGAATTTGAGCGGGTGCTTGCATACGCACACACACTCACATGCACACGCACAAACGCGTGCACACCCTGCCGCCCAGTCTCACCAGGTGCGCCCAGAGCGCTGGGGTCCCGCAGGGCTGCTGGAGCCCCAGAGGCATCCCCCGAGCCGGGGACAGCGGCATGGGCCCCGCGCACCCGGGAGTCTCGCTCGTGCCACTTTCTGCATCCTGAGCCGAGTTCTTAAAGACGCGCGCTTCTATCTTCATCAACTTCACAGACTTCATTTGGTCCTTAAAAACAGTGGCCCTCCTTGGTCTCTGGGAATCCCCCGCTTGGGCTGCACACAGCGTCCCGCGTTCTCAGGCCGCCCACGCCTCCGCTGCCTGTCCGCGGGGACACAGCACACGCTGCACTGTCTTCGCCCCTGCAGTCGCTCAGGTCACCCTGCGTCACAAGCACTCGGGGGAAACCACTTTCTGCACCGCGTGGCCGCCTCACACCAGCTCGCTGCCATTCCCAAGCCATCACTGTGAAGTGGGGCCGATTTCAAGTGCTGTGAAATGAGGAACAGCACAAGAACCACGTACAACTAATGCATTTCATTCCCTTTTAAAGGCACACACACCTAAATACATACTCACTAATTTCAATAGCCTACATCTGTTTTGATTCCTTAATACCATTCTCTCAATTTCTAAAATAGTTGATAAAGTTTTGCAGTGATTTTAGAATCTGCAGATCCTGTGTCTGGCTGTGTAACGTCTGGACGTCCATGGATGGGTTTCTGGGTGTCCATGGATGGATGGGTTTCCTAACATCCATGGATGGGTTTCAGAAACACACAGGGTGCAGAAAGCCCCTCTAAGGGAGGATACACGGGGTTAGTCCCTCTAAAGGAAGAAGTGAGAATAAAGAAGATAATAGCTGTACAGTGAGACATCATTCTACAATTACTGCATCTGATGTTTCCCTGCGTATAATGTTCAAGTTCAGAAATCTCAGCTAGGGGCCCATAAAATAATCCTTGCGTTTTATGTTTTTCTGCTTATGCTGTTTTATTTCACTCTTTTGAGGAAAAAATGTGAAAATAATATACTGAAGTAATAGCACTTATAAAGCACTTTGTGACCTATGACAATGAGCCAATTGCTGCTGGGGGTGGGCACAGTCGTCTGAATATTATAACGCTTAGGACACTGAGGGAGACCTCTTTGCAGGCTGAAAGTTCCTTGAGGGCAAGAAATATACTCTAGTGAAATACGCAAAGCTCATTAAACCTGATACAGCTACGGGATGGCACGTCCCAAGGGGCATGGCCATGCCACAGTCTGGCTTCAAGGCACCAGTAGGTTCAAATTCACACAGATGGGGCTGCCTGTCAGGGTCTTCTAAGCACAGTGGCCACATCGTTTCCAGGACAGTTAAACTGGTTGTCATCCCTCAGGTGTACTGGCCTGGAGTCACCTCCAACCTCCAGGCCTCCTTACAACCTGTGGTGGCCGTGGTTGTGGGTGACAGTGACCTTGGTGGGGATGCTGATGCATGGCTGTGCACCAGACCACTTCCCTAGCACCAGCCACTGCGTCCTCACACCTTCCCTGTGAGGGAGCTACTCCCATGCCCCCCATGGCACACGAGGGCCATGGATGCAAAGCAGAATCAAGTGAGTGGCCCACGTCACACAGCCGGGAAGCGGCTGGTAGCTGCCAGCGCTACACACTCACTTTGCCCTGCGAGGAACACCACGTGGAGATGGTTCCTAACTGAGGAAGAAAGACCCCTGAGGGCCCCCACTTCATCCTCCACTGGTGGCGTTTGGAGCCGGTGCTTGCTTCCTTACGGGATGTCACAGGGGCTGAGTGGACATGTCCCTCCGAGGCAGAGGAGCTGTCATCTGGCTTGGAACTGGGGCTCTTGCTTTTCCATCCTCAGGGTGATTTCTGCCTCTGGGTCCCTCAGCCTCAGTGCGGTGCTGGGGGCCGCCCACCCGCCCTCCAGCCCTGGCTGCACTTCACCTTGGAGGAGTGATGTCAGGGCTTTGATGTCAGGGCTTGCCCCTCCTGCAGACCCGTGTTTGCACCCCGTTGACCTCTGTCGCCATCTCGGGCACGTGGTCAGCTCCTTTGGTCTCTGGTCATGACACCTCCTGCTGTCCAGGCCTGCCTGTCGCCCCTTCAAGCTGGTGTGTGCATCCCAAGTGCAGGGACACAGCTCCCCTGCAGAGCGGCCATGCAGGGCCCCTGGGGAAGCAGGGTGCTCACAGCGGGAGGCCCTGAGGCTTGCACCAGGGAAGTGGGGACTGGGCTGTGTCCCATTTGTTTCAGCAAGCAACACGCAGCTTCCAGGTGAGCACATGGGCCCGTGGGCCGGCCTGCGCTTCCCAGCAGTAGGGCATTTCTTGTAATTAATACTTCCTCCCCCTACACACCTGATCTCAGGATATTTTGGTTCGCGTGTTGTGAACCCTCCTGGGCAGTCTCACACACATGTGAACACACATACACAGACACACAGAGACAGAAATGTATTAAGATTCAGCGTCCATCCTGCACAGGGAATGATGTCACTACAGGGACTTCGGGTGACTATATCCTTACCCTATCTCTGGTCCTGCTATGCTCACCTCAAGGAGAAGCTTTTAACATGTGTTTTATTCTAGTTCCTGTTCTCCAAGTAAATCATGCTCAGATTTACAGGCTGTGGCCTTCTTGCAACAATTTATGTTTCTTCTCCTCCTTTCTTTAATGTCTGTGGCAGACTTTCAGAATGCAATGGACTGTTTTCCCCAGAGTCAGGTCCATGCTGGGTAGAAAGGTTAGACATTTATTGAGTCATATTAGCAGCCGTAGAAATCCTTTTAGAGGCTGCAGCGTGCTTCTGGCTGTGGCCACTGAGCTGTAAACTCTATGGCTCCTGTTGCCTTGAAAGATGCCAAATCTGGGAAGTTGTAAGCACCGTATTGTGGAATTTTAGGATTTTATGTTATGCGATAGAATTGTTTTCACAGGAGGCACGTAGCCCCTTGAAATTTTTCATGTGGATAAGCAATCAGCCCTGAACTCTGCTTGCTGAGATGGTATCACTGCCAGTGGAAACGCACTGAGCTGGGCATCAGGCACACAGAAGGCTCTGTTCTCAGCTGAACTCTGTGTGGGTCCTTCTGGTTGTAAAACTCTGAAATGAGAATAGTGCTGCACAGATACACTCAAAAAATATTTGCAGAAATAGATGGGAGATGCAATTCTGTCTTACTTTGTATGCACAAAATAGCAACCATTTAACTGCTAACTCTGTTTTAATAGTGCCTTGAGATGAACTTAAGAAAAATACACTTCAAATATCACATCACTGTCATACATGATGGATAATGATGGTGCTTCACTGACACAGAGACATCCAGAGCCATTAGGACAAGGGGCATCGGAAAGGCTAGGCAGGGTCCGTATCCTCACACATGTTTATCTCTATCCATAGTTATACATTTGCAAAATGGGCCACGTTCTGAGAATGAGTGTCATGCTTCTGAGTTATGAAACATTCATTTAAAATGGGAAGAGAAGCTGGTAACAGCACAGAAAGTTAACCTTTATCTTCTGCCTCATTTAGAAATCATTAAAGTTTTACTAGATTTTCAATGTCAAAGGAGTTTACTAACATTATAAAAAAATTATTTTTACATCCCTATAATTATTTTAACTGCAAAGAGTTATGTAGCAATATAGTACATGTTTTGCATATATATAAAAATACAGATAAATAATGTACATATATAATATGTAATAAATAATATACATACATAATATACAACCATATTTTATATATATAAATAACGTGCACATATATGACTTTGTATAATGTGTTATATATCATTTTATTTATAATTTAGTATTACCAAGTAGTAAAAATTAATATGTGCACTGAAAAATTTGACATAATCCTAAAAACAGAGATTTAAAAATTAACTTAAGGCAAAACTATGGACACACACACACAAAAAAAATCAGTGTTTGTGAGGGGTGAGGGGTTGGGGGAGGGCCGAGCAGGCATAACACTGCGGGTGTTCAGGGCAGGGGAGCTACTCCGACACTTTAGTCGAGGATACCTGTCGTCATACACGCGTCCAGACCTACAGAATGCACCACACCGAGACCGACCCTAACGTGGATGATGTACTCTGGGCGACGGTGACGTGTCCGTATTGGTCCGTCAACAGCGACAAATGTCCCATCTGATGGGGGCATTGGTAGTGAGGGGGGCTGTGCGTGGTGCATGGGACATATCTGTAGCTTCCCCTCAATTTTGCTCTGAACCTCATAACTAAAAATGTAAAATCTTTAAAAAAATAATTCTAGCTCTTCATGGATTGTATTTCTCCAGAGCTCAAGGAATAATATCTCAGTCCACGCAGAATGTACTTGCATCATCCAGTATATTGCCCTTTGGATAACACACTTTGTATTCCATCAGCATGTCAGAGAAGAGTGACGCGCTCCGTGCACACCTGGCCCAGATGTGCGCGCTCGGGGGTCAGTGCCGCACAGTCTGGGCAGGTGCTGCTCTGAACACAGGCAGTCTTGCAGGTGAGCCATGAATCGAACACGGGGTGCGGGGGGGAAGGTAGCCCCGCTTTCAGCCATGGAGACCCAGGTCCAGGTCCCAGTTGGCCACAAAGGGGAAAGCCCCTTCCCATCACCCCCCAGGTCTGTTCAACTGTGTTCAGCACCTGTGACTTTGTAGACAGGTGACCTGGCCAATGGGGACGCCTGGATCTCCAGGGCACTCTGACACCCGCATGTGTCCCACCTGCGCACCTTCACCTGCCAAATGACAGGATAAAGCCACAGCGCCTTTCACCTGCGTGCACACAGCATCTGTGCGAGAAGAGCAAGACCCACCTGAGGTCCCGTGTGTGGACTCAGCACAAGGAGCGCAAGTCATTTTCCTTGAAAACGGCTGTATTCTAGAGATTACAAAACCTGAAGTCACTCACGGCCATCTACGGAGCCCCAGAGAGGGGAGATGGAGCAAACAGTCCCTGAGAGAGCCAGGGTTCCCTCCAGGTGCAGCCGGGCCAGCGCCCTGAGCCTCTCAGTGCTGCTGGGCTGCAGCTCCTGGGGTGTGATCAAGAGCCCCATTCTGGGCAGCCTCTGAGAGGAATCTGGGGTCCCCTGAGGGGGTCTGTGATGCCGCCCACAGCTCGGAGGTTCACGTCAACCTTTCTGGGCTTGTAATGATGCCGAATGACCCAGTATCTTGTAAAATGAAATTGAAATCTGCAGCAAGGCAGTACTTGGGCTATTAAAATGTTTTCTCTGTGTGATGGAGCACTGTCAGTCTGACCATTTGTGAACTGCAATTAAAATCTCAAGCTGGAAGCACTTTTGCAATTAAAACTGGCATTTTTTTAAAAAAAAATTCTGCACCAATCTAGATAATTAAATAGGAACTAAAATGCCCATGTATTATGCATATGGACATATATGAGGAAATAATTTGAAATTTATTATTCAAGATATTCTCTTTTTAATGAGGAATGTGCTGTGATGGCAAAACAAACTATTTTCATATTCCATAGGGTGGAACCCACCTTGAAGAATTGGCATTAGATATTTATTTATTTTTTCTTTATTTTTACCACCTTCTTCTTTACTCTTTGTTCTAATGGTGAACTACCATCACGCTGAAGTTGTTAGCATACACCTCCCTGAGGTTTAACCATGTTCTCAGCTTGTACAGTTCTAATGAAATCCTGCTAGTGAATGGTTTCAGGAAACATGAGAATTTTCTTCATTAAGTAAAGATATTTGAAATATTATACTTTCCCAGAAATATTATACTTTCTATGGTAGGACGAAGAGCCAGGAACACCCTCCCCGTGAGCACCTGCCTTCCTGTGATGATCTGCCTGCTGTTTACAGGACGGGCTGCTGGGAGCTCAGCTCTGCTCCCCGTCCTTACGTTGCTAGGAGCTGGGGGGTTCTGCTCCCCAGTGGGCATATTTGTAAGAACTCAGAAAATTCAGGTTGAGTTGACAGCCCCAGTTCACCTGTGCACAGTAGCATCCATGGTCTGTTTCTTCGATATTTGTGCAAAATGCTGCAGAACTTTGATTCGGACTTGGCAATTTTACAGTCATCTCTCTTCATCTGGTCCCACCTGCAGGTGGAGGCATGTTGCAGGTCAGGGCTTAGGGTGTCCCACGTCGGGGAGGTGACACAGAACCAGGATTGATGTTGGAAGATTGCCACTTCAGGCTGAAACCATATTGTATGCCTCAACCGGAGGCACAATCCTCATTTCCTCTGTAACCTGAACATTTTTACAATCTTGGTTTTCTCTCTTTAAAATACCTGAATTTGCATATTATCTTCTACACATAAGTCACTTGTCTTGGCCTTTGCATCCCCGTTTCCTAATTTTCAGATGGAGGGTGCGGCCAGGTGTGCCCTACGTGTTGCGCCCACCCCACACCCGTGTGGCTCTAATGGGGTGGTTCTGTGCCTCTTTCCGAGACCATGAGCAGGTGAATTCACCTGAATGAAGCACACCCCTCTTGGGGAGCATTTCATCTGGTCTGTATATTTTCCAGGGGAAAAATATTTAAAAATAGTTGTTTCCAGGTAATCCCACATTAAACCTCTTAGACCATTGAGCTTACAGGCAGAATTATCATCACTGGGGTGTAATTTGGACTAGAAGGTGGGTTTAGTGGTGCACAGAACCCAGGAAGATGCCATGAAGGAGACAGACCTGAGCAACAGGCAGCTGGCCTCCGAGAGGGGCAATCTGAGGCGATACATGTGGTGCTCACGGGGGGGTGGCTGAAATAAAAGTTTCAGAACTGAAAATGCCATTGTCGGCTCGCGAGCTCAATGAACCCCTGCTGAATACCTGGCCAGCGTGACGTGGGCCGTCTGGCCTGGCCTGCCACCCCAGCGTGGGGCCGTGGGAGCTCGGGCGGTGGGTCGGAGTGGCGGCCCTCTGCACGTGGCTGGCACTCCCACGGTGGCACGGAGTGCAAGCACTTTCTCACCCCCTTATCTTATCTTGCTCCAAATTTACAGAATTAGAAATACAAGGCATAATGGCGAGAACACTAATTCCCTGATTTACTAAATCTCTGCATTAACATTACAGTAAATAGTGTGTTCCCTCACTTCCAGCTCATCTTTTTCACTTTTGTTGCTGCAGGCACTTCTCCAGGTTTATATTCTCATCATCATATTTTTGTTGAGATGTAGTCCACACACCATAGAATTCACCCATTTACCAAGAACAGTTCGGTTTTTGTATAGTATCTGAGTTATGGAACCATCACTACAATTAAAAAAAAGGCATTTAATCACCCCTACAATAAGCCCCCTTCCCCTTGGTGGCCTGCCTGGCTCCAGCCCCTCCTGGTCTCCTTTCTGTGCCTGTGGATTTGCATGTGCTGGGCATCTCCTGCATGTGGCACCCTCAGTGGCTTGCACGCCATTTCTGTTATTGATCTATTTTTCCTGAACTTATAGCCTGATTTTTCACACAACTGTTGTCTTTTGCAGACCTTCACTGTCTCTAGCTCAGAGGCCAGTGGTTAGTCTCTCCTGTAGGTCTGGGGTCTCCCTAGAGCTGTCACATCATGAGTTTACCCTGTATCACCAGCTTGCCTGTGTTCCTCTGTCAAACTTCTCTGTTTCTAATGTGTTCCACTGAAATTTGGCCCCATCCACCCTAAAAAGAAACCTGTCGGGTCTGTGGTCTGGGACGTGGAGACCTTATCTGGTCTGTGAAGGAGTCCAGAAAAGAGATGCCGGCCCTGAGCCCCCAGAGAAAATGCTTGACTCTTAAGGGTCCCCCTGTCTTTCTAGCAAAAGATACTATTTATCCATAAATACATTTCCATCCAAGCATCCTCTTGGAAGATGTAAAATTTCAGAGATTGATGGAGTATAAAGTACAAAGGAAGGAATTTTTCTTCTAACAAAGGAAAAAAACAAAACTGAAAGTGGAGGCCACTCAGCCTGGCTCCCAGCAAGTGAGAGTGGTCAGCGACAGTCATTTAAGACAAAGGCTTGTCTCTCATGTGGTCCGTTGAGCAAAATAACAGAAGGTAAAGGAACAGGTGCACGGACAAGGGACCACACGTCTGCTCTCACCTCTGAGGCTTGTTGGAACATGGAGATGCACCATATCATCAAACTTCTGTCAATACTAATTTACTAATATCAGTGATGATCTGTTTCCCAGCGGACCAGCGCTCCCAGGCCGAGTGACGTGTGCTCCTTACAGCTCCCCAGGCTCCTTGGTGCAGGTGTCAATACAAGTGACCACCGCTCTCAAGCTATTGACAGTTATTCAAAATGACCTTGATGTAATGTCATGCCTATCAAAACAAAGACCCTATGCTGAGGATTACGGGAGGTCCAGCGGCAGTGAGGAAACGTCCCCAGCCCAGAGCGGGGACGGCTCTGTGTCTGGACGATTATTGGTTTTCTTAGCCTCCCTTCCCTCTCTCCCTGGATCAGCGTGGAGGCACCTGCTCTTCCAAAGGCCTTAATTGGAGCTATTTGGAGTCCTTGTGTGTTTTGCAAAGAGCTGTCATAGTGCATCATTTCAACAGTTAATGTGGTGAAAAGGTCCTAAGCACTGCTGAGGACCTATGAGTCCATGAGCCTGGCTGGTCAGCGTGCCCGGCAGACACCCTGCTCCGGGTACACAGAGCAATGAGATCCAGAGCCCTCTCCCGTCGTCCTGCCTCTTTATAAGTGTAACGTCATTAAAAGGCTGCTGTCCTCTCTAGCTGCATGCTAAGACTTGGCGGTACGTTTAATAGACAGTCCTGGATGCACACTTGAAAAGCTACTTGAGTGTGGATATTTAATAGCCAAATACTTTATTAATAATTTTAACTAACACTCAAGTGCATCCCCCTCTGTCTGTATGCACAGCACAATGGTATAGAAGCAAATGGCTAATGGCAATATAAAACAAATCAATTCTTAAGAACATTAACTGCTTTCAGATGGATGAAACTGCTGTGCTTCTGTGAGTGACCAACATGTGGATCCTAAAAAGCTCGTCGGCTTCCATTACCTGCCATGGGGTGCCCGTTGCCGCGACGGGCTCATTCACAGAGCAGGGGCCAGCCGCACACCAGGGAGCTGTCATTCACAAGAAAACATATTCTTTCTGAAGTAAAATTACTGAACTTCTTGATCCAGCTAAATTCTGAGCCACTTAAGATCATGCTTTTCCTTCTCAGTGAGTGGCCCTAAAGGTAACTGTAAAGTCCCTCCCAGGAATTTTCCACTGTTTTGTCAGATAATAATTTGTTCTGCAATATTTTTTCCAGTTGATAACAGTAATAGTTTAGGGAATATTCAAAACAATTTCTTATTGGTGAAGTTTTTAGTTTACTGGGACTAAAAGCCAAAATAAACAAAACAAAATAAAATACATATTCCTGACAGGTAATATTAGCTGGGCCTATGTATCAAAGGCTTTGTGTTTATTTTTTACTTTTTCTTTTGACAAGTCACTGTCTATATAAAAAGTGAAGTTACTTGGTTTTTTTTTTTTTAATGAGGGGCAGTAATAAATCTCAACTAATCCATCTGTAATCAAATCAGATATTTAGAAAGATCTCATAATTAGGCTTATGAATTATTTACAACTCATGGAATGAATACACAGGGGTTAAACAAACTGTGGTGTGCTCTTTGCCACTCATATTATACATCTTTCTCAGTGATTATATCAGTGATATATATATATGTGTGTATATATATATATTTATATATATATAGTAAAATATATGTATAAAGTGGAAGTTTGGACACCACTTAGAATTTATTGCATGGCACACTTAGAAATTTACATGAGTTATTAGATATGATCATCCTATTTTCCTAATAAGAAACGCTGCCATAAACTGGAAGGTGTCAGTCTGAAGCCTGAAGCTGTCAAGGGGCTGCCCAGAGGCCTGGCTTCTGGGGGTTAGGGTCTTGCCAGTCTGCTTTGATCAACTAAGAACTCAAGGCCAGTACTCTTCGTGTGTGTATTCCAGCTAAATCATGCCCCTCCTCAACATCCGGCCCCAGATCCACATGACAACCTCATGCAGAGGCAGCTGGGCAGGTGAGGATGGTGTCCTGAGGCCGCAGCCGTAGATATGCGGGTGTTGGTTAATCGATCACGTGTGTTCAACTATCTACTGCTGCCCCGCAAATAAACAAATAAACAACAGCAATAATACACATATGGTATTTTTGTCCTTTTGACATTGTCAATCACAACAATGTCAGTTACTTATTGTGCCTCATGGTTTCCAAAAATCCAAATTTAGGAGTGTCTGAGCAGGACAGTCCTAGCTGAAGGTTGTGTGTGCGGATGGTAGCCAGAGACGGACAGAGAAGGGCAGAATGGGTCGAGCAGAAGAAAGAATGTGTGAACCAGAAGACAGGAAGTTTGGAATTATCCTCTTAAAGGAGAACAAGATAAAAGAGTGAGACAGAGTGAGCAAAGCTGGCATCGTCTGCAGCAGCCACCAAAAGAGATGATCCAAGAGTTACCGGAGTCCCAGAAGCAGCAGGTGGGAGAAGGGGGACGGAAGCCTGTTTAATAGAAACGACAGCTGATGACCCCCCAGATTTGGCAGACATGTGGATGTGCAAGTCCATGAAGCTCATGGATCAGACGTGGGGCTGAAATTCCAGCTCTCGCCCTGTAGCTCCGAGGAGGGATGAATGAATACAAAATAAGACCTGTACTCAGAAGTAACAGGGGAAGAAGTTCATTGTTGAAGTGGCACCCGTACTGTGTTGAAATAAAATGCCGGGACAGAATATTCTATGCCTCAGCAAGGTGAGAAGAATATCATGACAGCAATATTGAAAATGTTTATAAGCAAAAAAGATAGGAAAAATGTTTACTTTAGAAGAAAACACAAGAAGTAGAATAGAAGCAAATGACTTAAAATTGTTTCGTAGAAAAACTTGATTAGAATGTGTATCCTAGAATCAATAGAATAAAGATTCAAATGCAAGGTGATTTAGAAAGATAAAGAGATGAAAAGGGAAATTTTAGGTCTAAAAAACAAGTGAATACCAAGGCAATATAATTATAGAACTAAAATTATAGAAGTAGTAAATACTATTACATAAACAGAAACAGAATAAACATAACTAAAATTAGATAATTCCAGTGAATGAAGGTGAACATGAGAGATTAAATCAAATAGGCAAGAAAATAGGTATTGGAAACAAAGAACACCTAACAAAGGATAATTGTGGTTTCTGAACAGACACACCGAAATGCAATTGAGGAAATATATTCAAAGATATGAGAATTTCTCTGAGGTTAATAAAGAACTCTTTACTTAATAAAAGTTAGTGAAGAACGTAATAAAGAACTGTTTCTGCTGATCCTAAAATAGATTGTTTTTCAAGAAATCTGTATCATTTACAAAATGGCGCACCATACAAGCCTATCTTGTTATTCCAGGCATCGTAAAGAAAGGGAAACAGCAGGCAGGCGGGCAGAGGAAGGTCAGGTCTGTGGACCAGTGACTTGGGAGGGGTGGGTGCTCTGGCGTGGCCAGCTGGCCTCTCTGCACCTCCACCCCTCAGCTAGAGAGCGAGGCCTGCACACCCACCGCAGGTTGTCCTGAGACTGAGACGCGTGTGGGTGCCTGGCACACACGCACACGCATGGGGCTGTCATCCCCTCCCTGAGCATGATGTTCCCTAGAGTACAAATAAAATAGTTTAGGGGGTTTTATTTACGATTTCTTTAGGTATTTCCTTTATATTAAAGAAGCGCACTTACTAAAATGTATGCAGCAACCTCATTTAGTATTACATTTTGCAAATAAATAACATATTTGGCAACAGTTGACTTTCACTGTCTTGTCTCCTTAGGAAGAATTCATATATATATTGGCATATATGTACATATCCACATATATAGTCATACATAAATGTCAGTTATGTTACTGGAATTAGATTGTATATATTAAAAATTCTAATCAGCTTGTCAAATATTATTCATTAGTAAACAAGAGAAGGAGATTTTTGGCATAATAAGATGATACTTGTTTTCCTAGTTTGTGGCTTCAAAGAAAGGGCTTGGGGGGTGAGATTGATTTTCTTGATAATGACCTACATGTCATGTTGGGAATGGGAGGTATAGGTTACAGGCTCATGTTTCATAATCCATTTTGTTACCTTTGTATCCAACCAGTGTTTCCTGAAAGAGGTGAAATGCCAGATCTCAAGTGTGATTGATAGTTTATCTACTTAGGGCTAATTTTCAAATACACCTCGCTGATTCTTCACCTCGCCCACTGAGGCTTGATTTCATCCCCCCATAACGTGAATGAGAGAAGCTCATTTACACCAAGCACTTCAGATAATAGGTCCCCCCTACTTGCTCCTGATGGCCAGAGAGGGTATTTTAGCACAGCATTTAATCATCTCACATACACACATAGTTGGGATTTCATGCCTGGGGAAACACCAAACATCGAGGAAAATGGAGCCGCACCTTCTGAAGACCAACCGAGCTAACGGGGCGTCAGCACTAACAGCCGCTCTCATCCCCCGCATCTGAAGCAGGCGGGGCTCCCATAAACTCGGCCCTTTCAAGGTGCTCACCTCATGGGAAAGAGTTTGCATGACCTGATCATCATCTTTATCCCCAGTGCTCAGAGGAGTACCCACGTGAGGAACAAGTATTTCAACAGGGCAGGATGTTGAACTTCAGAGTACTTAGTTTAATTGTTTAATTGCCTTCCTTTGGAGAAGTGGGCTCAGGCTGTTCTTGACACACACCTCACCGTGTATGTTTCTAGATTTAGCATCTCTGGCTCCGCTGAAGAACAAAGGCGCCCATCCCTTGGAATGCTGTGGTTTGGGTCTTTGATTCTTCTTTCTATGTAGCTTAGATCCTTAGTTTGGGGTGCGATAGTGCGATACAGGCCTCTGCCACCTGCGGCCACTCTTACTCATCATTTTTCCCATTAATTTGCATATGTTCTGTCCTTGAACAGACTTGAAAAATAAGTGAGCATTTAGATGCATCTACTTCTTGCTCCTGGGAGAGAAAGAAAGAGCAGCTTGGTGAAGTCGCAGGACCCAGAGTCAGCAAAGGTGGCGTCTGGGCCAGGCGGACCCTGCATGGTCCCTGTGGACAAGCCGCTTCCCAGGATCTCAGCTGCTCACCTGTGAGATGAGGGCTGTGTGTTGACAGTTGTTTATTTTTCTTAAGGGCCAAGATTTTAGGCTCCCATACACAGGAGAAAGGCCCACTCCAGTGGTCTGGCTCTGTGAGAAATGCACTGGTGGACCCACAGCAAGTCACAGACACGGTGCACCGAAACCCACCCCACCAGAGCACTGAACCATGTCGTCGTCCCGCTCAAGGCTCCACGTGCCTTCAATGTCTTCTGGCACCTGTAGCGAGTCTGAAACTACATGTACAGCTCCCCAAGTCATTGCCAAGTGAAGCAATCATATGTTTAAGAAAGTGGGCCAGTTTCAGACCACACTGTGTGACTGCTGGACTCACTGCCAGACACAGCCGACCACGGGTCTAACGCCCCACTCCCTGGAGGAGCCACAAATACAGCCGTTTAATACACACCAAAAACTAAATTCCCTAACAAGTTAATTTGAGTCCCCAGGTCCTCCCTGGCTGGGTTCTTTTTAAGCCATAATGACTGGATTGCAGAACGCTGACCGACTGCACGGCTCACTGCAGGCTCAGAGCTCACACAGTTGCCTCTAAGCAATCGGTGCTCAGCGAAGTCCTTTATCCTCCTTGGGTCGTTGTTGATTAATGTTTGATTTTGAATACATGCATGTGAAAGTCTCAGCTCTCCTCTTACATTCTCAGGTGGGTGGAAATATGGGAAATGCCCCAGAAGCTCTAACACACACCGGTGTAGATGCCTTCTCTGAGAAGTACTGATTAACACACACAAACACAATGGACCCTGGACATCAAGCATGTAGATTAAGCCTCAGGGTCCTTAATCACTCTGATGTCAGTTTCTGTAGTTGAATTGTTATAATTTCTGACACCTGTGTCTTTACTAAATCAGGTGGCTGGAACTGTAGAACAATGGGATTAATCAGCTGGTTTTCATAGATACAATAAAAAAACAAAAGTGGCTGGCTTATGTGTTGTGGCATTTTGCTATATTCAGATTTTAGGTGTGTAGCTGCCATTGTGCTTGTCATCAGACATTTAAAAACATACTTGTCTTTAAAAGAACCTCCTATAATTTCTAGATACGTTTGTTCTTAAATAATCTACATGGTGAAACAGGACTACTGACTCCTCAGTTGTGTAGATGGTTCATAAAAGTCACCCAGACAATGATTTACATCTTTAAACCAGTTACATAAGAAAAAAAGTGCACTTTGCAAATTATGGCATGACATAAAGTATATATTAGGAAGGAGGCTACTGGTTTTGGATACTTCTAGGAGAGTATTTCAAGTCTGAGGCTAGATTCTGAGTCTGGGTCTCCCAAATGAAGGGCCTTTCCCAGAGACACAATTCACCCAGCATAAGGCTGAACTTACATCAAGGTTTGACCAGGAAGAGGACCTCACTGGCTAAACGGATGATTCAAATGGGAGGTTCAAGTCATGCTGAATTAATGGAGGAATATATAATTTTGTATTTTTAACTCATCTAATAAGGCTATTCCTTGTTTGCCAAGAAGCTGTGGTGTCAGGGATGTTTTTTATCTGTTTTTTAAATACAACAAAAAGTAGACACCAAGAACACAGGTCTTCTCATCTTGAGCAGGTTGTGGAAGTCGCCTGCTCATTGGCACCTGCAGATCCAAGTGTGTCTGCATTCAAAGGCATTTCCTGCAGTCAACTATCTAGATTAGACCAAAACCACACACTGACTTCTCCGTCGTCTGTTGAGCACTGGTGGCTCAGGGCCTCCTGCCGCTGCTGAATCAACAGCCAATTAGCTGTTCACCTGTTTGCTCTCCCTGTGGACGGCAGCCGAGGTCCGTGGTGGTGGCCTCCCTGTGTCAACAGAGCTGCTTAGGACATTGGAGACCAAGCCAGCTTAGACGGAGAAGCCCAGCTAATGTGTGACCCTGCCCTGCGCCCAGGTTTGCCCTCTCCACAGTGAAAACCTTTCCTTACGGCATCCTTTCCCACTGGCACAGAAGTCACGTCACATCACGGCTGATGAGACAGATGTTTCTTTATGTGCTTGACAGTATCAGCTATTCCAGTTTCTAAAGATGAGAATATCAGTGACTTCAAACTTTTCCATGTCTGGCTCTTGTTCTGCTGCCTATGTTAGGAAACCTTTATAAACATAACATCCGAGAAGGACTTGTTCTCAGGAAGTACCGAGAAGTCAGTCCACATTTTAAAAACGACCAGTTTTATGATTACCCCTGCATATACTGACATGTGCTATTGTTTCCAATACTCTAGTTTCATTTTTACCCTATACTTTAGACGTGGATGCACATTTAGTATTTTCTTTGCCCTTCAGTCCTCTTTGCACTAAGGGTGTCTCTTCAAGTTTGTTTTCCTTCTTTTTGAAGTACTTGCTTTTAGGAGCAATTGTCATGAAGATCTTTTGGTAAAAACACTCAGAATTTTGGGTGTGTGTGTGAAAATTAAGTCTGGAAAATGCATAATATTTGAAGCACAGTTTTATAGCATACTCAAACTAAGGAGGCAATTGTGTTTTGTAACAACTTGAAGATATTTCATTGCTTTCTACTTTTAGAAAGTCAGCGGTCACTGCACCAGAGGAAACTTACCTGTTCTTTCCTTTTTCTTTTCTCCTTTTTGATTTACCATACATTTTACTCTTGCTAATGTATACTCAAATTTTTATATACATAATTGTAAAGACACTACAACTAATTTTAGAACATTTCCAACATCCTTTAAAGAAAATTTATGCCTCTTTATAGTAACTGCCCTCTCCTATACCCTGTCCTAGATAATTATTGATCGGCTTCTTTCTCTGTATTTTTGCCTTTGGGGATATTTCCTATAAATAGAAGCACACCAAGTGCACTGTTTTATTTCTGGGTCCTTTCACTGAGCACAATGTTTTTTGAAGTTCATCCATGTGGTATTTCATATACTTTTATTGCCAGCTATTTCCCATTGTATGGGTATGTCACATTTTGTTCATCCATTAACCAGATAGTGGGCACTTGGGCTGTATCCACTTTTCATTTATTATGAATAATGCTGCTATGAACACTTATGAACCAGTTTTTGTGTGGCTATATATTTTCATTTCTCTTGGCTATATATCTAGGAACCAAATTTCTGGGACATAGGGTTAGTCCATATTTTAGAAAACTAACAAAGTGTTCTCTAAAGTGACTGCATCATTTCACATTCCCATGAGCGACGCAAGAGTGCCCCAATTTCTCAGCTTCTTTCCAATGCAGGGCATTTTCTCTTTCTTTTATTACAGCCATTAGAGTATGTGACAAATGGTATCTCATCACAGCTTTATTTGCATTTCCCTAACGACTAATGATGTTGAGAATCGTTTCATCTGCTGATTGGCCATTTGTATATATTCTTTGGAGAAATGTCTATTCAAATCCTTTGCCCATTTTAAATTGAGTTATTTATCTTTTTATATTGAGTTACAAGATTTAAAAAAAGTATAGTCCATTATCAGACATGTGATGTGAAATATTTTCTCCCAGTCTGTGTGTTGTTTCTTATCTTTTTTGATGGTGCCCATTGGAGCACAGATTTTTAGTTTCAAGTCAAATTTATCCACTATTTTTTATTTAATCACTTGTGCCTTTGGTGTCATATCCAAGGAATCATTGCCTGAACAAAGGTCATGAAGAATCATTCCCATTTTTTCTAAGAGTTTTATAATTTTAGCTCTTTTATTTAGGTCTGTGATGCATTTTGAGGTACTTTTTGTGTATGGTGTGAGGTAGGGGTCCATGTGCTTTTTGTATATAGATGGCCAATCGTCACAGCACCATTTGTTCAAAGCAGTACAGAGTTGGAAGGGGATCATGTTTTTCATCGGTCCTGTGCAGCATTCCTATGCCAGGTAGGGAAACCTGGCCTGGAGGTCAGCAACGAGGAAGGTCATAAGGAGCGTCTGAGGATTCATTCCTATCAGAGAAGGGAGGAAAGCAGACTTTGACCTAGGAATGAGGTGGGCTGTGTTTGTCGGCATAACAAAGCCCTCAGCTGATCCCAGGGGTGGTTCTGAAGCTGACCTGGTCTTTTAAAGTTGTCCTGAAGGGACAGCCATCATATCCTCTTCACACCCAGTTTTCGGGCTCAGGCTGTCCTTGGAAAGGGGGCATGACCTTGACCAGATGACTCTCTCCAGCAGTGAGATTCCTTGAGAGGCTGGCAGTGCTGGGCGCCAGCCAGAAGCTCACTCCTCTGTGAGGAGAACGGCCTTTTCAGGCCTGAATGGGGGCTCTGGGTAGGGCAGCACGGACTCCAGCAAAATTCCTCTGAGGCAGTGAATACCAAGTGTGAGCCGATTTATGTGTGTCTTGCTTACTATTGGTTGTACTTCCTGAGTTTGAGGAACTGTATGTTTTTTCAATTCTGAAAAATTCTCATTTGTGAGCCTTTGAATAAGACGTTTGGGCAATTCTCTCCATTCACTCTTTCTGACATGGAAGTTATATTAATCCTTTTCTTTCTGTCTCTTAACCTCAATGTCACAGCTTCTGTTGATGGAACGTGCTTACCTTGTGTGTCCAGGACGATGCTGGTCTGCGGGCTTTGCAGGCATGACTCTGCTGGTCATCCAGCGGCCGTCCTCACAACACGCTGTCCCTGCTGTGCTCTGCGTGCTTTGCTGCGAGCTCGTGGTCCTGGAAACGTTATCCGTGAGAGTGCCTCGGGCCTGGGTTCCAGCTGCGTTCCTCCAGAGAGGATTTGCACTTCCCAGTATTGGCTAGTGATTCTCAAGGGACCTGTTTACCTTCGGACACGTGTCTGGTCCAACCCGGAGGAAGTCCCCTCAGAGCCCCCGCTCCGTGAGACAGACTCCGTTCTGATATTAGGCCTTGCAAAGCCTCCTGATTTTGTAGCCTTTATACTAAACGTGGTCCATCTAAATCGGAGTCTGTGCTTCCATAGTGCCCCTAGAATGGTTTCTCAGAATTCTTGCCATTTTTATCTAAAAAAAAACATTTCCAAACTGTATTTCTCCATCTCCTCTGCCACTCCCAAAGCCGTCCCTCACACATGTCACAAGGACAGACAGAAGGCCTCCTCCCTCTTCTCCCACTTTCTTCAGGCCCACCTTCCACCACCTGTCTCCTCACTGTATGCAAAGCCATCACCCCAAAACACACATTAGGTCATGTCATTTATCTTTTTAATGACACAAACACCACCAAAATTAATCCCACATAAATTCTGAAATTCCCGCCATGGCCTCCTAAGGCCTGGATGGCCTGACCGCGGCCTCCCCCACCTCCCCATGGGTGGTGGGCCCCAGATACCCTGGGATCTGTTTTGCTGATCGGTAATTACGGCTGAGCCCCACCAGGGCTCTGCATGTGCTCTTCCCTCTGTGGTGGCAGCAAACCAAGGCCGCACCTGCAGGAGACCAAGTCTTACATCACAAGGTGCCAAGCCCAGGTGTTCAGTGTGGTGTAGCCAGGAGACGTGCTTTGCATGGTGAACCCTCATATGACCTGCCCACCTCCCCCAGTGGGTGGACACGTCAGGTCCCAGGTCCAGGGCCCCCAGCACGGTTGCCCCTGACACGTCTGCCTTGACAGGGATCTGGGGCGGCCTCCGTGAGGTGCAGAGGAAACCTTGGCAGCTTCGTCCAGAAACCAACCTGAGCACCCCCTGCAGTCCTGGAGCTGCTGGTTCGTGAGAGCCCTGGGGGCTGGGAAGTCTGAACCATTGTTCTCGCTGGTCATCAAAACAGGCCCAAACCTTCACGTTTGCCCTGGAATATTGTTCTCTCCCTGGCTCCCAAGGCAGATTCGGGCCCATACGTGAGGAAGCAGTTTAACTTGCCTTCCTGAGCAGGCTGCTCATTCAAAATAAGTGTTCTCTGTCATTGCAGCCCAGACTTCTTGGTGCTTACCATGATTACACACACACATGCACACACACGCACACAACACACATACACACACACACGTCCTTGGAGAAAGCTTTAATTCTTAGTCCAAAAACATGCATATGAGAAACACTTCATCTTTTTTTAATTTAATTTTTTTCTTTAAATCAATTTAATTTCACTGAAGATCCCTGTAAGCAACTAACTAGTGGTGTGTAGACACAGGTCAGTCCATATCATGCTCCTCACCTGAACCTAGGTGGCTGTGTCCTCCGCCCACGCTTCTGCTCTCTGTGGGGTGGGCAGACCCTCCAGGAGGGGCCAGCGGATGCCCGGCCCGCATCTCACACGCACAGCTTGAGACCAGCGCCCCAGGGCAGGGACTGAGCTTCTGGACATCCCGGCCCGGCTGCGGCTCCTGAGCTGTGGCTGCTCAGGCAGCTGTCCTGTGGCCCAGGGCTGGTGTGGAACTGGGAGCCAGTCCTGAGAGCTCAGCTCGAGTGTCTCTGTGCATCCCCCCAGCGCGAATGCGCTCAGCCACCTCTGTGGTGAGCACCACAGCCTGTATGGCCTGCTGTTTGCGTGAAATGACTACAATGCATGGCGCACCTGGAACAGAGAACATTTAGAGGACTGTGGGTCCCGGGGTTGAGGTGCAGTAGCCCCAGGAACCCTGGGGCAGCGCCCTCATCTGACACCTGCACCCTCGCCCAGATGCTGCCGGGGACCGGGATCCTGAGTGCGTGGATGCGGTACATGTCCCCCTTCTCCTGGGTGTGCTCTCGGTGACACGCATCGGCCCCTTTCGTGATCACCTCCTGATTCATTAAATTTTTAATCATTTAAGCTTCAGGTATAAAAGAATCAGGAGAGAAATGACTAGATGCTTTTGTTCAGGTCCCAAAACATAAAGATACATGTAAGGTGTCAGGGGGTCTGAGACTCCTTCCTCACAATGAAGTGAGTTTTCCACACTGTTACCCTGTGCTGCCCACAAGCGCAAGACCTCATGAAATAAGAAGGCCAGTTTATGTCAGGGGGTGGGTGACAGCCGGTGCCTGACATGCTTATAAAAGAGTAGATGAGTTATATGGGTCGGATGCATGTTTTCTCTATTGTATTATGGCTTTGGAAGTCTGCCCCAAGATTATGTAGACATTCATCTACATTCTTGGGGGGAAGAAGTATATATGTGTGCAGGGAAAGGAGAGTGACACATACTATGTATCAGGTCAGAGTACAAGCCAAGAAAGTCCTAAAAAAGTCACAAACTTATTATTTCTTGTATCTATCCTTAGCCACCTCCCATTGAAACAAATAAGCCTCAGAAGATCAACATCTAATTTTTCCACCATTGGAGAGCCGCAGCTGGTCAGGGGAAGGTACCCACATCCAAACGTGTCACACTGGATTTTGCAATGCCTTGGGGACAAAGCATCTTGGATGTTTACTGCATTACAGTTTTATACAGTCTAAGGTATGGCATTTTGAAATTTGGGGCTGTTTTAAAGTACCTGTCAATTATTGTTAACAATAATGTATTTTTTAAAATTATATATTGTAACACCTGCTAATGTTAGTTGCTTTTCATATGTTGAAATGTATTCCAAGGCCTTCCCAGGTGAGGTGCAGGAAGGGCCATACAGACAGAACAGAAGGCTCCAGACAGGGGCAAGATTTCCAGCTGCCTGGAGGGTTGCAGGGAACACTTGTGTGCCTTTCACTCCGGTACAAACCTTGAATCTCTGCAGTGGGAGACCACGTAGCAGAAGGAAGAATATCCCTAATTACCTTTACACTGGTGGACTTGCTTCCTTCTGCCAGCAGAGAGCAGTTGGCATACTTCTAAATATGTAGTTTTTTTTTTAGCTTTGCAGTTAATGAAAATTCTACCCACATCCTGCAAATAGATTGGTTTCTGGTATTTGGTGATGATGCAAAATTTCATCACTTTTCTTTGTTTGCATGGTTTAGTGTGATGTTACTTTTTACTACATGTAGGACAATAAGAAGCCATTTTAAAGTGGAAAATATTGTTCCAGTTTTGGTTCCTAAACAGTTGTTGGGTGTCCATCAATAAATTACTTGCTTTCAGATGCGTCATATAATATGAACATGATTTCATTTTTAAAGTGTGATATGTATGTGGTAGAATGATGGCATTTCTAAGAAACATATTCCCCCAGTTTCTTATACCCTATCCTGGGCTTAAGAGGGTTCTTATTTATTTTCTTAAAAATTCAGGAAAAAATCTCCACTGGTCTTGAGGCAAGATTTATAATAAAACAGAACAGGTATAAGTTTTGACACGTTCAATCGCAGACACATTTCTCTTTCCCTGTGTCCAAACTTTAATCAGAATCCTTTGTTGTGCAGTGAGCGACGGGTAAAGCCCACTATTTTGTAAGCATGTGCACATCCGGACCCTTCATAATATTAGTTAAAATCAATGTGCTGCTTTTTTAATTATTGCTCATGGTACAAAGCAGAGAAGGCTCATTTAGGAATGGATCGATATTGGAAAGGGATTGGTAGATGGCAGAGCAGTACATCAGGCTGCTTGATGTAAAAATCATTGGGTCTGTGCTGTGGTGGCTCAGGGTTATCAGTCTGGTTAGCCTCCAGCTGGCTGGGGGGCAAGGTAACGGGTGAACCCTCCACAAACCAGCGCTCCTTGCTGGGGAGCTGCAGAAGGGGCTGGGACCTGGCATACAGCATCATACACATCTTTTAAAAAGAGATGATTAAGAAAACTTGCCTCTGCTGGGTGTGTATTGATCACATGAAGCAAAGTTGGGACTGTAGTAGGGAGTCATTTTCCTCCTTCTCTGGGCAGTTATTTTTCTTAGAGCTCCTGGATTTTGATGAACAGAGAGATGAGAAGCTGTCCTGAGTGGGACATGAGTCTGCAGATGGGCAGCTAGCCCTACAGTAGGAGTCTGTGCACCAGGGCGACGGAAGAGGGAAGGGGGCCGGGCTGGCAAGGGGCAACCCCGGGCAGAGGCAGCCAGGCCAGACCACGGCAACGCCATCCAGAACTTGGAACCCTCGCTTCAACTCACATATTCGTACTGACCTCAGCCTGAAGGAATGAAAACACTCCATAAACGTACAAGCCATAACAACGCCAATACTGCACGTCCACAAGGCAGTTTTTCAAAATCTGCCCATATTAACAAATGCATGCTTTCTTATGAGGGCAGATAGATAATAGAGTCACTGGCATGATGAGCTGTTGCAGAGAAGTGGGTTATGCCACATTTTTCAGCTATTTTGATTATTATTGATTTAAATGAGTGACATATGCTCCGGAGTATAATTTCATTAGTCCATCAGACTGTGCATTCGGGATGAATGCTGCTCCGACCAGGGGGCAGAGGGGGCAGAGTGTGCAGCAGGGCGGCCGCCAGGCTCTGCAAGGGGCCAGGCGTGAGAGAGCTGCACCACGGCCACTGTCCATCTCTGGTCACCTCCCCTCGGCGGAGGCCCCAGCTGGGCAGCACCCTGGAGCCACGTCTGGAGGGTGCTCACCTGGGCAAGCCCTCCTCCCACGTCCTCTCGAGCTGTGCTCACTATCGACAGGATTGATTTCCGGTCACCACTGACCCAGCCTTGATTGGCAAACCTCCTATTTTTTTACGTTTTAATGATCGTTGCAGTTTATTTTAATTTATTTTTCCTTGACTACTCATTTGGCTGATCAAAGAGTCTGATGTCGATTCCTGGTCAACATCAAAAGCAATTATAAAAAAAATCCAGGTAATAAGACCAGATATTTGAACAAAATGGAACAGTCTTACACCCTTGAAAGAAAATAACACAGAATACACACTCACATGCCTCAATATTTGGAATGTCTAGTGAGAGCATCAGTATGTCATATTTCACAATTCTACATTAAGCAGTGAAATGCATTGATTATTTATATCAGCCTTGGCAAAATACATAAATGAAAACACAGAGATAAAGCAAGTAAAAGAAAATAAGGGGCAAAAAATGTACTGGTGATCCTACTTAAAGGGACCATAACATATAATGTAAAATAAAAAAATTAAATGTGTGAATTAATTAAGGTCTGGCTAATCGGTTTAGTCAAGATTCTCTGTCTTTCAAAATACTCTTCACAACATGCATTTAAATGTAGGATGCTTTGAATGCAAGTGACTATTCCTATTAAAAATGGGTGTTCGATATCTCTGTCTCTCTCCAGCTCTTTCTCTCTCTTAATTTGTCCCAGTTACATTTAATTTTAAGGTTTGCTTAGCTTAGATGCCAGGTTGTCCTTTTTCTTTCATGTGTGCTATCTTCTCTTTGTTTTGATTCATCTGAAAATGTACTTCAGGAAGTCAGTAACAACCTGAATTGAATGGTCTTCCAGCCCAAACCTGAGGGTGCCCACTCCCCACACGGTGAGAGCGTTCTGACCTTTGTCTCAGAAATACTTTCACAAATACCAGGTGTTATATTGGGATCTGTTCCAGAAAAAGATGGAATATTCAAGAAAACCAAATCTTTATAAAATCTTTATTAAAGCTCAATGGGAAAACACTTCCATTTAGTGGAGTTTGCATGATGGAAAATACGAAGGGAAAACAAACATATGGTAGAGGGTGTGATAGTGGGCGTGGTAGTGGGTGTGGTGGTGTGATAATGGGCGTGGTGGTGGGCATGGTGGTGTGATAGTGGGTGTGGTAGTGGGCATGGTGGTGTGATAGTGGGTGTGGTGGTGGGCATGGTGGTGTGATAGTGGGCATGGTGGTGTGATAGTGGGCGTGGTGGTGGGCATGGTGGTGTGATAGTGGGCGTGGTAGTATGATAGTGGGCATGGTGGTGTGATAGTGGGCGCTGGTGCAGGGACGTCAGTGGTGGCGGCTGTTGTTCAGGTTTCATTGCCTGGGAGGACACAGAAGATGTCCGTGTCTTGCCTACACAGTGAGCTGAAACTGAGGCAGTTGCTTTCACCAGAGCTCTGGAAGGTTGCAATTGTAGTAAAAGTGTTGACCAGAAAAAATACAGCGATTGACTCTGAGACACCAACAGGAAGTTTTCTGCCCTTTCCAGGCTGTGGGTGAAGAGCAAACAAAACATACTCCCAAGAATTTGAAACCATGGATCTGCATTTCTCATGGATCAGGAATTTACATTTATTCTAGTCACTAAATTGAGAAAATAGCATGATAATTGATCGTGGGCCAATGATAACTTCATATGATCAAATAAAAATAAACTACTTTTGGAGGTACTTGTATAACCCACACTATAAGTAATTGGTACAGAAAAAGCAAAGACCTTTTAAAGATAAAAATACAGTCAAAATTGAAGAGCTCTCTAGAAATCAATATAATACAGCAAGATCCCTGCAAACAAAAACAACTTAGAAGTCATTAAAAAAACCCATGAAAAAGTTTTACATAATATTATAGTAATCAGGAAAGAAATTCAAAATAACAATTCAGAAGAGAGTTTCACTCTCATATCTTCAATTCAGCATTATCCTGAAGGTTCTAGGCTAGACAAATAAATAAATAAAAGGCATGCATATGGGAAACTGAAACAAGACTGAAGACAACACGATCATCTATGTAGAGAACCAAGTGGGATTAGCAGCTGGAACTGACAAGTAATTTTAGTAAGGCTGCTGGATACAAGATCAATATACAAAAATCCATTGAATCTCCATATATACTAGCAATGAACAACTGGAAATTGAAATTAAAAAAATATGTAATTTACCATAGCATCAAAAATTTTAAACTTCTTAGGGTGTTTGACAAAAGATTTATAATGCCTGGTTGCTGAAAAAGCTGCTGAGAAAAGTTATATAAGATTTAAGTAAATAGAGAATTATGCAATGTTCAGGCAATAGAAGATTCAATAGAGTTAAGATGTCAGTTCTCCTCAATTGTTTTATAGATTCAGTACATTCCCCATCAAAATCCAAGCAGGTTTTCTGTAAAAACTGATAAGCTGACTCTCAGATTCATATAAAAATGCATAGGACCTAGGAAAATTTTGAAAAGAGCAATGTTGAAATGCCAACTGATTTTAACTTATTAAAAAGATACATTAATCAAAAGTGTGTGATACTTCTGTCAAGACACAAAAAATCAACAGAATACTTGCACGGTATAAAAAAGGTAACTCTAAATGAATCATAGATCTAAATTCGAAATTTAATATTTTAAACCTTCTAGAAAAATGACACAGGAGAAAATATTTGCACCTTGGATTAAGCAAATAATGTGTAGATATTACACCAAAAGCATGATCCATGGAAGGAAAAAAATTAGTAATGGACTTCCTAAAAATTAATAACTTCTCTTTGAAAGACAATGCTAAGGGAATTTTAAAAAATCAAGCCATTGGCTTGGAGAAAATATTTGCAAAACACATATCTGATGAAAAAGTTACACCTAGAAATACAAAACATTCTAAAAACCTATTAATAGGAAAACAAAAACTCAATTATAAAAATCATTGAAACATCTGCCTAGACATTTCATCAAAGATGAACACATGACAAAAAAGCATATGAAAAGATGCTTGATGTCATTTACCATTATTTAAATGTAAATTAATGCCGTGAAGCATTGCTGCTGCACGCCTATGGGAATGGCTGAAATGGGAAGAGGGGCCACCCAGCAGTCGGGGAGGATGTGGGCTGCCGGAACTCCCATACACTGATTATGGGGCTAGAAAATGGCACATCGTCTTTGGAAAACAGTTCGGCAGTTTCCTAAAAACGTAAGCAGACACCTGTGACCTGAGTGAGCTCCGCTGTTCCTAGGTACTGACCGCACAGAAGAGAAAGCGTGTGCATACACAGCTCCTTGCACATGAATGTTCATAGCAGTTCAGTTTGCTGTGCCCAAGCTGAAGACCACCCTGCCGTCCATGAAAGGGCAGTGAATCTGTACAACCAACTGCCACTTAACAGTAAAATCCACAGCTGTTGATAAGTCAACATGGACAGATCTTAGAGTAGTTGTGCTGAGAGAAAGCAGCCCAACGGGAACGGAATGCCCGCTACCCTGGCTTCCCGCTTACTGCCCCACAGACAGCAGGAGGCAGAGTGACTTAACTCAGGACACAGTTCTAACCTTAGGTTCTGAAGGTCCGAAGCCTGGAGCAGGCCGCTCACTGGGGCGGGCGGGCCGTGTCTTCTGGGATAGGCTCCGTCTTCCTGCCTTCTGAGGCTTCCGGCCTCACATGGCCCCGCTCTGCTTCTGTGTCCACAGCCTCCCTGACTCTGGCCCTCCTGCCTCCCTTACATGGGCCCTGGTGACGTCCCCGGGCCCACAGGGTGCTCCAGAACGACTCCTCATCTCAACGTCCTTCACTTAACCACCTGCACAGAGTCCCCCTCGCCGTGCTGGCACACAGGCCTGGGCCTTAGAATATCATGGGCTTCCTTGAGGCCAATATTCTGCCCACAAAATGTATGACCCATTTCTATAAAATTCTAGACAGTGCAAAGAAGCCTGGAGGGACAGAAAACGATGGGTGGGCCAGTGGGGAGGGTAAAAGGAGGAAGCACGTGGGGAGGGTAGATGCTCACTGTCCTGGTCGTTGTGAGGACCTCATGGCTGTGTACCTGTCACAACCCGTCAGATCATGTAAGTTTGAAATGTACACTGTATTATATATATATCTCAAAAAATGTTGAATAAGTGTGTTTTGATAGAAGACACCAATGGTCAACACATCAGTAAGTTTTTAGGGAACAGAGAAGATGCAGAAAAGAATAAAAACTTCTAGGGATAAATAGTGACTTAATTAAAACTCAATTAATTTAATCATCCTAAACAATGCAAAGAAGCAAATAGCAGAAGAGCAAAGGACAAGCGCAAATAAGGAACCAAATGGTGCTCGTCTGAGCCAGCAGCACCGTGTGTCCGTGGGCTCGGTCGCCAGGGTAAGATCCACTCTCAGGTCGCATTTTTTTAAAGTTCACGTATATGGCATTTATGAGACATAAATAAAACATAATGATCCAAAAAAATTAAGAGAGAAGGAAAAATATGTAAATGATTTGTGGGAAGTCTGTAACTATCACAGAATAGGCTGTAAGAAGGCTCATATGGGACTGACAAGGCTCTGTATCTGATGATTCAGTAAGAGGCATCCAGTCTGATCGGCTTTGTTCTAAGCACAGAGCTCAAACTGCAACATTAAATGCAGACAGAATTGCATGGAGAAACTGATAACAACAATAATCACACGACATATCAAAGTTTCTAAGATGTAGGTAAACAGTAATTATAACAAACATATTAGAATAAAAGAAACAGTATGAAGTAGTTTAGTAATCAAGCTAAAAAATTGAAATAACAGAGTAACTCTGAAAGGATAAAAGTAAGAAATAATTTACCCAAGAATAGGAAACAATAGGGTACAAAAATAATATTGAGAGGATCAACCTAATCAAAACCTGCTTCTTTAAAATGAGGAATAACATGGGAAAGCTTGGTTAAGAAAGTTGAGAGAAGACCCCCCCGACACACACACACAAATATATATATACACACACACACACTATATACATATGTAGATTATAAAGAGGGTACATAACACATAACAGTAGGAAGTTTTAAAACTGATAAAAAATGATAACTCTACGCCATTAATTATATACAAAGAAATGTATATATTTTCTCTATAAAGTTCCTTACATATAGCATTTTATACACATATGTAAAGTTTATATACATAGAGTTTATATATATAAAGTTTTACTACATATAAACTTTATGTATATAAAGCACTTTATTATTATATATGGAACTTTACACATATAAAACATCATACAACATATATGTGTAAAGCATCGATTTCATATAACAATATACATACAGTTTAGGAAAAATGGACATTCAGAAAACTGACTCAAGCAAAAACAGAATTTGCATTTTCTGTATGTTTAAAGTATTCTATATTTAAAATTTTTAAATTATTTTAAATGATTATTTAAATTAAAAAATATATAATCCAAATTTTTTTGTGGGAATGATGCTCAGAAATGACATAGTGAGATGTTCCAGAAGGGAAGGGAACTCACTGAGAATCCCAAGACGTTTAGTCTTAGGCAACTGGGAGGGTCGGCAAGTCGAAGGTGGGAGGCTGGACAGAAGGACAGAAGTCCAGAAAGACGGCCCAGGAATTACGTCAGACAGGGAGCGTCCAGGGGCCACTGGTAGTTCTGCTACAGAGCAATTGTGGTGTCAGTGTTCATTTTGAGGGGTGGCCCTGGAGCGTGGTTCCCCCCAGAAGGGCTCTATGTGCTGAGGGTGTCCAGGATGCACTGAAGAGTGAGTGGGGAGTTTCAAGAAGGAGGCACGAAATGTTGCTCCTCAGACATGATTCCACAGGAGCCGCCTGCATTTGCTGACTGGTCACTGATTTGTGCTTTGGAAAAATCTGCATGTTCTGTATGTTGCCCGGGAATGTATCCTGGGGGAATTTAAGTCTCTTATTGCAACATGCACCTCTTGTCTCCTTCCTGCCTGCATGACCCCTGAGGCCTCAGCCCATTGCCCACACCTGGCAGAGCATCCTGCCCACTGCACAGGGGCAGGTCTCAGGCAAGCGGGAAGAGTTAACACCGGTTTATAGCCCATAGGGGACCTCACTTAATGCTTATAACAACTCCGTGAGCTAGGCCCTATTAACATCACCGTTCATCAATGAGGAGGCATTAAATCCTGAAATAAATTGCCCAGGTCACACATGGATTACCAAGGCAAGATCTGAAACCATATAGTTTGCACTCCAGAGCTTGTGAGCTTGAAAGGGAGATACCATTCATCACAGCATTAAATGACCACACATTATTGTAAAGTGGTGCAGTCACTATGGAAAGCAGTATGGATGTTCTCAGGAAACTAAAAACAGAAATAGCATAGGACCCAGCTATTCCACTTCTGGGAATTTACCCAAAGAAAACAAAATCACTAATTTGAAAAGATATATGCACCCTTATGTTTGTTGCATTACTTACAATAGCCAAAATATGGAAGTAACTTAAGTGTCCATCAGTAGATGATTGGATAAAGAAGATGTGGTACATATACACAATGGAATATTATGCAGCCATTAAAAAGAACAAACTCTTGCCATTTGCAACAAAATAAGTGGACCTGTATACTAAGTGGAATAAGTCAGAGAGAGAAGCATAAATGTCATATGATTTCACTTACCTGTAGAACCTAAAAAACAAAACAAACAAGCAAATAAAACAATAATAGACTCATTAGACACAAAGAACAGACTGGTGGTTGTCATGGGGAGAGGGTCCAGGGATGGATGAAACAGGTGAAGGGGGAAATTAGTGAGAATGTTTAGTATGTTGATCTGGGCGATGGTTACACGAGCCTATACACATCTCAAAATTCAGCCAATTGTATACTGAGTTGTACATTTTATTGTATGTACCTTAATTAAAATAATAATAATTTTTAAAAGATAAACAAATAGCCAACACTTTAATTGACTGGCTTCACCGTCACTTTTTTCTTTTTTCCATTTTAGTACATGTCAAAAGTTGCAGAGAACATCAGGCTATAGGTGTGCTTTTCCAGCTGAAAGGAATATTTGGCTTCACCTTAGCAGCCAGAGAGGAGTGTGCCACAAGGGCAATGTCACACTTGTGTCACAGGTGAGGTCCTTGGGCATGGCCTTTATCACTACGACTTCAGTCTTACGTGGGCTGATGAGGTGTATTGAATCATGAAGAGCAAATCCTATTTTAGACAATTTGAGAGGGTGCGTTCTCCTACCTGCATAATGTGAAAATTAAAAAAAGAAACAGGTAAAGCTGGAAAAATAGGAGTAACAAAATAAATAACATCAGAGTGGATTATAATCCAAGGTATAAAATAAATATTCATGACCTATACTGGTGTAAATAAATGATTGAATAAATTAATAAATGGGGGAGAAGAGGCAAATAGCCCCTGCAGAAGAATCCTAAATATATTAAATCCTGCTCGTTGGGTGTGGGCTGTGCACACTGACTTCCTCCTAAACACGACAGGATGAGAAGAAGAGGAAGGCTGTGACCTCGCATGGAGGGACCTGGCAGACAGCACCTCTGCTGGGAGGCGAAGGTCAACACTGGCAGCGATAAGGCAGGTTGATAGGACGGACTCTGATACGACGTGATGAAAATGGCCCTTTATGCTATGCTCTGGCCCCCAAAAGCCCATAAATGCTACTCATGAGACGTCACATGAGACGAATTCCACGAGAAGGGGCTTCCCATCCTGCAGCGAGCGGCCTTCCTCAGAGCTCTCAGGGCGTCAGAAACAGGGAGGTCTGAGAAACTGCCTCAGCCAGGAGGAGGCTCAGGAGACAGCAACTAAATGCCCTGCGGCGTCCCGGCTGGCGCCCTGGGACAGAGCAAGGGCTTTGGGGGGAAAACTGGGGAAATCTGAAAAAAAGTATGTACTTTAGTTAATAACTGTGTTAATACTGGTTTATTAATAGTAACAAAGAGGCCACGCTAATGTAGTGTTAATAATAGGGAAAAGACTGGGATTTGTGGGGACTCGCTTATCTTCTGAATTTTTCTTTAAATCTAATGCTGTTTTAAAAAAGTAAAGTCTATCAAAGACAAACAAGAAACAAAAATGCATAATGTGAATCTGCATCATTTTAGTATTCACCTTAGACCACTAAGAGTAGTTTCATTTCCTTTTCATTGTATTTTCTAGAATTAGTTGAGAAAGGGACATTGCTAACTTTATCTGCCTGGCAGTTTTAACAATGGCCAAATGAATTCTCAAATTTGGTTTAAAACCATTGCTTCCTGGTGGGCACCCTCCATACCAGCTGCCATCTGAAAATGAATTTTCCCAGCTTAGTTTTAAGCAACTTGAAAACAGGAGCTTGAAATGGAAGTCCTGACAGCACCTGAACGAAAGCCCCGGGAATGCACTGCTATCATTTATAACGTCAGCCTATATTCCAAACGCTTCCTCTATGTTCTGTGCTTTGCACAAATGGGAAAGGAAGGTACTGCCTTGAATTATTGTGCAATTAATCATTTGACCATGAGGGATTCATTTACTAATTAAAAACGCAAAAAGAGTAAATTGAAATAACCGGTGGTCACTAAATCACGTCTTCTGGAGAGTCAACCACATTGCGATAAATCACAGCATATCAATCAGACTTGCAGACGTTGGGACACCTGGACTTCACGACTATTTAAAACACTCCTTGGGTGTGCAAAGACTGTTTCCACATACACACTGCAATTTACCTATAGATGGATGTATAGATCTGCATCTGTGTGTGTGTATCTGTACCTCTCACCAGGCATACAACTTTGGATTCCAAAAAATGAAAATGGTCAAAGAAGAAGTAAAGCTTGCAATGAAAAGTATTTAGCATAAAAAAGAGAGGGGTATTGCTGTCACATGTAAGTGCACACCATCCTTGCACTGCGGGCCCTGTCACTCATGCCGGAACACTCACACTGTGACCCTGACACTTGGGACCTTGATAGATAATTTTCACACCAATAAGCCTCTAGCCACATGTTCACCAACCTACCCAACCATCACTTGCATATTTTCCCATTCCTTAAACTACCCATCCTGAGTACTTAAATCAGTTACCAGGCAGCGTAGCAAAGTAGAAGTAGAAAACTGTACCATTTTCTGCATAATTCTGACATTTTTTTCATGAGTTATTTAGTGGGGCAACAAAGAAGGTCAGTGCCAGGTGACCCTGGGCTTGGTATGCAGCTCTTGGGTGTCTCCTGTCTTCGGGTTCCTGGCCAGTTCCCTTTCTCCCACCCACTAGGAGACAGGAAGGGACACAGTTCCCATGATGCTCTCCAGAAAAGGGATGCTGGGACTATAATTTGAGAAACTGGGAGACTGTCGGAGAGTAAGAACCCGAGCAAGGGCCAGAGGGAGGGAGGTGGGCATTGCCACGTACATCACGCATTTGGAACTTGGTGAGAAGGGACTTCTCAGGACCAGGAGGCAGAGGAGAGCTGGGGATGGCCATCTTGGAGGAGGGGCTGTCTTGGTGCCAATCAAACACAGCGTCTGGGCCGCCCCGCCTCCTTCGGACCCCCTGGCCTCTCCTCCTCGCCCGGGTGGGCCACGCACCCAAGGCCAGAGAGTCTGTCTGCTAGTGGCTGGAGAGTGAATGCATGCCCAGGGGGCAGCCAGGATCCATGGGCCTGTTTCACAGTATTTGAGCAGCAGTCTCTATGCTCTACAAGGAGAGAGGCTGCTAACCACCCACTCCTTCCACTAGTGTGTATTGAATAACTACTATGTGCCAGGCACTGTTTTAGGGGCCAGGAATTTTGTAAGGAAAGCAGACAGAGCCTCTGCTCTCTTAGTCCATTGTATCAGGCAGAAAGTAAACTGGACAGAGAGAGGCAGAGGGTATATAGATGGATGACAGATGATTGACAGAGAGGAAGATAAATTGATCTGGAAGAAAGAAAGCTTTATGTGATAGTATCACGTTTTTTCCTTGCAAAAGTTCACTTATGCAATCAGAATTTGTATTGATTACGCTAACTATTAAGAGCCTGGCCTTTGGGGTTAGGCAAACTTGGGATCACAGCTCAAGTCTGCACTTCCTGGGGGCCGGTGCTGGTGGGGGTGAGTCCCCGCCCCCAGGCCCTCCATGCAGGGGGAGCTCAGCATGGGGAGCCTTGGGGAGGGCCGGGGCACAAGAAACTCGGTGCACCGTGTGGCCCAGAGCAAGCAATCCACAACCACAGCAGTCATTCAAATTCATCTCCCTTTATTCTCTCTGTCCTACCTCTTTAGAGTTGACTTTTTACTTCCTCACCTCTGCCCTAATTTTAACTTTTCCCTTGTCCATTTTCCCTTCCTTTCACAGGTTCTCTGCAGCATTTATTCATATTTGTTACACTCTTGTTCCCTTTCTTCGCTCCCTGCACTGACCCTTCCCTACAACACACGGCACAATAAAAGTCCACGATGTTAGTCAACTGGGTATAAATGCACAAGCAGGGTGTTGCAGCCAGAAAGTATTTAGACTTTAAAACATCATTTGCTAAGTTTTTATATAAAATCCATTTGTCAAGGGACTGGGAATGGTTTTCCATGGACCCCTAGAAGTCCACACAAGAGTTAATGTATCTTACTAGTTTTATAACTGATCTGAAGAAGCAAATAGACCATTTTAGTGTATTTTGTTTGCTTGTTTTAGTTTCCAAGGGATACTCTACCCTCTGGCAGCACTTTGTGGTTATAAAACTTGAAATGAGAAGTCAGAAACCTGGCCTCTGGTTTGAAAGTTTCTCTAACGACATGATGTGAGGTGTCATCTCAGCCTGGGGCATCATTTCATATCTGTAAGATGGTGCATTTTGAGGAGCGAAACCTCCCATTTCCCAATGAATTTATAGATATGTAGATTTCTACATCTACTTGTACCCCTGCAGAACTCTCATGTTTGAGGGTGTTGGTTAATGTAAAGCTCCAGGAATGAACCAGGGGGTGCCGTTGGGTCCCCTGCCCACTCCTGGCATTTATGCATCAAAGGCACACACGCCCGTGCCCCAGGCCATCCCCCTCTGAGTCCTGGATCTTCAGATTCAACATAAGATGCATGCCATAAGCCCAAGATGAACCTAACTCCTCGATGGGCAGGCTTGCACTCCCTCTAATTCTTACAGAAATGTGTGCCAGGCCTTGTGCACAATGGAGGCAGGATTTGTGTAGCATGGATCCTAAGCAAATTACTGCAGGAATCACTAAGGAAAGTGATGCGAACACATGCCTGGAATATGTGGTCCATGGCTGGAGCAAGCACACACCCAGCCCTCGTGGCCTGGCCCCACCCCCGGCGAGACGGGGGCCACTATTCCCTCCCCGGGTGGTCCTTCCCATGTCACCGTGACGGTACCCCCGCCTCACAGATTCTGCCGTCAGTGCAGAGCCCCCACCCTCGGGCCTCCTCCTGTGAGCCTCGGATGAGCTTACCTCCCAGTCTCATAACTGCCACCTGACCGGCAGCTCTTGGCCACGTGCTCCTCGTCCTGGAGTCTCTGATCCCAAGGCCCGCGCGTGCCCGGGACCTGGGTGGTGCTCAGTGCATGGTGCCGAGCAGGCGAGCAGGAGAGCCAGCCGGCTGCATGAGCGGGTGCTGCGTGCTGCCTCTACAGGCTGGAGGGCAGAGCACAGATATGCTCCATGTGGTGTGTAGAGGATTGATCGGACACGTGGTCATGAAATGTAACTCCGTTAAAGGCCTGTCTGGGTTGGTGCACGACAGAACTACAGTCGCTGCTAAGGCTCAAACCGGTTTCATCTCTGAATCTGGAATCTAGAGGATAACAAGGTGCCATGAAGTGAAAGAGAGGAGTTACGGAAATATTCTGTTATTATTGGTTGAATGGGGGGATAATGGGAGCAATGCTTTCCTAGTGTTTTTATTTCATTTTGAAAGACGTTTTTCACATAACGACAGAGCACAGGTCTAGCCTACAGGCAGAGGGCCCTGCAGCATAAAGTCCGAAGGCTCTGCCAGAACGAGACGGGCTCTGAGTGAATGAAAAGCACCAAGCGTGAAATGGCAGGCAGCCCACGAGAGCCACCGAGGCCACAGCCGCGGTCAGAGGACCCAGCGCCCTTCCTGTGGGCGCGCGGCCAACGCCGGCAGGTCGCACTTTACCTTAGGTGCTACGGGGGAACCACGGAAGGCCGCACACTAACCACGCACAATCCTACGTCAGAATATTTGCGATGAGGAAATAGTATTGTCAAGCAGAAGGCACGTCAAGTTCCTTCAGTGCAAACAGAGTGATGCGCGCTCTCAGTGCTGTGGAGACAATGCGGCCTAAGACGGTCACGTCCACACTCCGTCGCTGCTCCTGACGTCCCTATCAGACAGGAATTTGGTCAACATATGTGACTACGAAGTAATCTATGCTCTTTAACAGAAAGCGAGCTGTGCGCCCCTAAGCCCCTGCTTCTGCCTGTGTGTCACCTGCTGGGCCCCACCGTTGGGCTTGTCACCTGCTGTGCTGCTTGCCTCCCTCCAGAACGTGCGACCCCTGCAGACCTGGATCCTGTCTCTCTAGTTCCCAGCAGTGACCCTCGCACAGAGGAAAGGACCTCAGTGAACGCTTGTGAACAGGTGAGTCCTTTCTGGAGGCTTCAGCGGGGCCGTGCGTGCACCTCCACGAAAGCAGTTCTGACTTGTGAATGGAATATGCTCGGTGCTCGAGTGACACGAATCGGGGAGAGTTCCTGACTTCCTGGGCTGAAAATTCAGCAAGCGCTGAGCTAACATGAGTGATTCCATTACCAGACGGACAGAAAAGGGTGGATGTCAGGGCTCCTCAGGTTTGTCTGTGCCCAGAGCCACTGGGAATAGACCATGACCAGCCACCACTCATCGTGAAGGTCCAATAAATACTCTGAGGCTGAGAGAGGGTCAAGCAGGGAGAAAACAGTGCAGAAAGGCTGCCACATACTCGGCAGCCGGTTTAGACGACGCAGGATATTGACCTGTGCTCGGTAAATGATTCCCAGGTCAGAAAGTTGGCTATTGGCCTGACTAGACAGCAGCACGGAGCGACAGTCCCTGGGTCTTTTGTCCATGGTTCCCTCCCTTGTAATACATGCAGAGTTGCAGATATTCCAAAATTATGAGATCAGGGAAATATTAAATTATAAAACTGAAACAATACCTCCATTTAACAGTATCTTTGACTAATAGCACATTAGCTGACTATGAAACATTTTTTAAAAACCTGATTGATAGAAACAAACAGCATAAAATAAAAATATTGATTCTCAAGGGTTGAAAGGTTGGATCCAGTATATATATCTGTACTCTTTGGGGGAAAACAGAGAGAAAAGGTGCTTTCTTGCAGACCTAAAAACAGAGCTAGTTCTCAAGACACTGGATTTAACAGAGTCATTGATCATGTTGGGAGATACATTAAAAAAGTTTTAGGGCAGCAAACTTTTTAACATCAACAGAAATTTGCCCTAGGGTCTTGAAAGGGTTAATATATCTCATCAACCCTCCCCACCCCCAAAAGAGCTGTTCCCTCCTGCCCCGAGGTACCAGTAGGCTCACATTACCCACTTTCATGTATTTTCAAATAGTCCCCAAAGGGGTGGATCAATAGATCTAAAAACACTAAAAACCAAACTTATGAAATGTCTTTTAAACATAAGTGTGCTCTTCTTTCTCCTAAAACATTTGCTCTTCACAACTACCTGTCCTCACCATCTAAGCATCTCTGTGCTCATAAGTAACACAAATAAAGTTAGAATTTCCAAGACAAGACTGATATTCTAGACGGTATTATCTTGAACATTATCATATTTATATGTTTTTTCCTGAATTGTCAAGGATTGATCCTCCTAATGGTGATCAGTCATGTATTACTATTAAGTATCCATTGTCTATTGACCAGATGTGGATTTATGCCCATTGATGGCAAATCATGCCACCATGACTGGGGCATTTTCTACTAATTTTTTAAATGCATGTTTCTAATTTTTATAATGTTGGTAGGAAATATGGTTTACTCTAACAACATAGTTACATCTACCTGCCTCTGTGAAGATTAATATTATGTCCAGCACAATATAAAATACTCTAGCACATTCAATTGAATTCAGTTCAATTCAACAGACTTGTTAAGACTGAGAACCTACCGTATTTCTGGTGCCTGGGAGTCTGGGGTGATGGCTTCCCGGGACTGAGTGTGGGCTGGGAGCACACGGTTAGATGACAGGAAGGAGATAGTCTCTTCAATGCAGAGGGTCAGAAGTGGCTTCTGCTCCTAATAAATATCAGCCAGCAAAAAATGTGAGTGTATTTTAAAAACCAGAATAGCAACACAATTTAAAGTGAGTGTTATGTAGATGCTAAACTAAACTCCATATAGGGGACCTTTGCATTAGCTTAATTTGTCAAAGCAGATGTAAGTCTTGTGCTTAAATGACCATCTGTAAAATCAGTCTATTTCTACTGTATTTTTATTATACTTTTATTTGTTAAATGAATTATTAATTTTTTATTTTTTTTAATTGAAGCAAAAAGTAATAATGTTCAACACGAAGGCAGTCTGAAAAAATTGCTGTGTCTAGACCCACATTATTTTTACTTTGATGTGTGGCTGTGGAGAAGTCTGCCCATCTTGTTCCATGGGTTCCTTATCAGGAAAAGGAAGAGAAATTAGCATTTATTGATCAAATGCTGTGTTTTAGGAACTGTAGTGAACAGCTCAAATCCATGTAATTTTGTTTAGCAAGAATTCTTGCATCTCCTTTAAGTAGAATAGTGTTCTTCCTAATTGTTCTGATAAGAAAACGGAGATTCCAAATGGTCAGTAACGTGCACTTTCTTCAGTACGTGTCAGTGATGATATTGGGAATTCAGGATGTTTGGTTCCAAAGACCAAGAAAGAGTAAAACAATTGCATTTCTCACCTCTTATAAATGTGGCCAAAGTAGGGGAGGTGTTCCCAGGAGTGTGTAGTTTCAGTGTGAAATGTCGTATCTGCTCTCCATGGTATCATGCCTTCAAAAATATATTGCATTCTTTATAAAAAGCAGGAAAGCTGGATTTGATACTGACTTTAAAATACTGCCTTTGCATGTTGTAGAAATATCAGTTACTGCAGTTAGTTTTAGATTGGCATTTGAGACTGCATCCATTAATTTCACATTTGTAGTATTAATATTTCCTTTCTCACTGTCCTTATCCCACACGTATACGACTTCTATACAATTCAGAATATTTAGCAATTTGGAGGGTTTGGACTTTATAACTTAACTCTCACTCACAGAGGACTGAGAGGATGGTACGAAAACAAAACAGCCACAGATCGCCGCTGCCACCCTGTCCACACCCGCCTTCTCCGTGGCAGAGGCTCGGCTGCTGACAGACGAAAGGCAGGTGCTCAGCAGAGATGCAGGCAGAAACCACAAAGCTGTGACGTGGTTCCTTACAAGACTGCTTCTCCTTCCACAGTCCTCAGTCATTTATATCCAGCACAAGCAACACTGGTGACAGTAGTGATGGCACGAGCAGTGCCACCACCACCACCAGGGAGCTCTTGAGTAGCCGATGGAGGACCGGGCCTCCCCCTAGAGCTGCATTCTGCACCGCCGTGACTTTTCTCCCCTATATACTCTCTTTCCCTCTACAGGTTTCACACTAAACTCACAAGCTGCAAATGTATTTTTTATACATTTACTATGGATGTTCACTAGCTTTTAGTTAAATGACTTTGCTATGTCACTTAATCTGATGGATTTTCTTTACTTCTCTGCAAAATAAAGAGACTGAATCTGTCCCTCTTGGCTCTGAAATTAAGATTTGTACTTATCGTCTGGGCCAACAGTATCTTCTGCTCTGTGAAGACGAGATATTAAAATTATCCAGTCCATTACCCTGTCTCCAGGCACTTTTAAAAGTATTTTTAAAGTACTTCTAAAAATTGTATACATTAAAATAATTGCCAGTCCAATTAATTGGTGTAAAAGATAATTGATATTGCCGTTATTGGGTTGTATATGTGCCAATTTTTGTGATATACTGAAGTATAGATTTATTTGGAATTGTTTTTCTACGTAGAAAAAGGACTTGTTTCTTAGCATACATATCCCATGCATCTCCTAGAGTTAATTTGTGCTCACACACACCCACACACCACACACACACACACACACAAACACACCCTTGGGTTCTGACAAAAGATGATATAGCCAAAGACGATAGGTGCTCACACTCTGAGCAGCAGTTGGCCATCTCTTCCTAGTCATGAGGAAGGCACTACGTAGCTCATGCTGGGTCATGTGGCTGGTGTGTGCTGTGCCACTTAAACAGCCCTTTACATCTAAGGTAAATCCCAACATATAGCATGAAAGTGCATCCTGAACCTGCACAGGTAAATTGTGGGTTCTGATGAGGTATGCAGCTCCTTCATTTGTGTCTCTGGAAGAACCACAAGCCCGCGGAGGAGCTGTTTAATAGCTATCTGCCATCCCCACTTGTCTGCAAATATTGTGATTTAGATAGAACTCTAATGCACCAGAGCAACTTGTCCCCGGAGCATTTTACAGAATATAAATTAAGTGATATTATAACAGAAGCCCTCTCTTAGCTCAGCATAATGAATATGAACCATCATGTACTCCTGACCAAGGTCACGGTATGAGAATGAATTACTCTATTAACATCTCTTTTAAGTAGCATTAGCGATAATAAATGAAGAGATTTGATGCAATACTGATAATATTATTCATGCAAAAATAGCATACTTTATCTTGTTAAAACAATTAAAATGTGCTTTAAGGATATTTTACACCACAGAAATATGATGCTTGGGAGTGCTTATTGCATGTTACGGAATACATCAGCATTAGCCTGTAATGCAGATAATCTGATAAAAATCGAAAAGCTGATTTGTATGCTATGCTAATTCAGGATCATCTCCTTGGCCCTAGGTACTACCCAAATGCTACATGCAATTGCAACAAGCTTTAGCGGTGATATAAGATTAAATCCTTTTGCTTATTGTTTTCAAAGAAATTACACCCACCATTCTTCAGTGTAAACCCTGTTTGGCTGTGAAGCAGCCTATAATATTGTATATTAAGCCTGGTGTATCGCTGTTTGCTTCCCAGACATATTTAAGCTTTGTTGTCAGTTATAGATTATCTTACCCCAATCATGTAAATCTATAAAAACAAAGATCACTGATGTCTTTTGATAGTGACCTTCTCAGTACAATATTAAATCCAACTTTTGCAACTTGAAAATCTAGAATCACTAAGTGAATGAACACAACAGAACTGAGTCCTAACATAGCTTGCCATTTAATGGATTAGAGGTTTTTTGTAAATAAATCATATTCACTGTAAGAAAAGTTCTAAACAAAATCAGTTGGTTAATGGTAACAGGTTTCCTTTAGTGGTGATGAAAGCGTTCTAGAACTAGATAGTGGCAATGGTTGTACAACCTTGTGGAGACACTGAATGCCCCTGATTTGGACACTTTAAAATGGTTAAAATGATGGATTTCATTTTATGTGGATTTTATCACAATAGGAAGAAAAGTAAGTGGCTTGAGATACAGTTGCCCAGCCTGGAAATCATACCCTTCTCCATTACCCAACCCGCTCCGTCACTGGCCTTTCTCATGTCTCCCACTTACAGGAGTTAAGTTAGGTGGATCTTCATGGATTTCCGTGTGACATATTCTTCCTCCCTGATGGGGTTGCAAACTGATGTTTCAACATTTAGCTCAGCTTTGTATCCCCCTCTCCCACCCTCCCCAACCCTGCTCCCCTCTGCGTAGCTACCCAGTGCACACAAGCACTTTCAGATTCAGCTCAGGAGGAATTACAGTATTCACAAGAAATGTGTGTGGACAAATGATGTGTCTGAATGACTTTTCTTAATATAGCTGAATAACCACATTGTTCTGATCACAGATTAAGATTATTATTGTTATGCTTATTATTTTCATAGGAAACTTTAGTGATTTGGAAGAAATAATTATCTTCAAAATCCCACAAACATGCTACCCTTGGGAAATTTTCCTATTTTTAATTAAGACTACAGCAAAGCCAGGCGGACGGTGATGTCCGTCCCGTTCCCATCAGCCTCTTAATTATGCTTGGCTTGGCCATTTCTACTTGATACCACATAAATTTTGCATGTGTAAGTGGAACCGAACTTTCAGGAGGGAGATCGTGTTTTGCATTACTGACAAAACACATATTTACATGAATGAGCCTCTTTGACTGTACGTAATTTGTCCTGGGACAGGAGACTAATGGGATCCTCAGAGCAAGGACTTAAAGTATTAGTTTCTCATATTTATGATTAATGCTTCTCTTATCAGCCCAAGGCTCTGAATAGGATCATGTAAAGCATGTTGGGTTAAATCATTCTTTGTTACAAAATACAGACAAGATGCCTCAGGGAAGCCCAGAGGAAAAGCTCAACTTGCTATCTGCACCTTCATCAGATATAAGCCAACTCAGAGCCAGAAATGTTGCCTTTTATTATTTATACGTGAAACAATGCCCTGGGGTTCGGCACATGCAGCGTTTGCCCTTCCCCGCTGCGGGCGGCCGTGCAGAGGCCCGTCTCTCCCGTCACCCTGCAAGCACCTGGCTCCTCACACCCTGCTTGTCCACATATTCGTTGATAAATAGACTCCATAGATCATATACAAAGAGTAAGCATCAAAAAGCAGTGGAGGCCTCACAGTGTGCAAATCGATTACTAGAGTTTCATTGGCTGATGGAATCCTGATGTTGTGTCCGTAAACTGCGCGTGTCCCCTGAGTGGCCAAAGCGCCCGACTATGGACCCCTGGGTTCTCCAGTTGCAAGAGGCCCCCAAATTCCCCAGTGAATGTATCAGGGATTTTTTTCAAAGTGCCCCAAGATCAAAAGAAATCTGGTCACTTGGGGGCAGTAAGTAGATCCAAACGACGCCATCAATATTTACATCCTAACAACTTTGTACCTGCTTGAAAATACAATGATCATAATGGGAAAAAAAAATCAGAATTTTATTCTTTTCTCCAACAAACAGCAAACACTAGCAGACAGGATCATTGCACCCGTTACGCACCACACAGCTTCTCAAACCTCAGCGACAGCTCGGACTCCCCCACCCTCCTCTCCGTTCGCACCGACCCCCCAGCACAGAAAACACCGACCCCACCAGCTTCCCCAAAGCACGTGTGTGGAAAGAGATGAAGCACCACATGACGTGGGCCCCCGGACTGGCCTGGAGCGTGCGTGTGCGTGGTGTGTGGTGGGTGCCAGGTACCATCCTGTGTCCCTCAGAACTTAAACGCGCTCCACGGGGCCCTGACGTGCCTTGAGCACCCCCACCCCCCACCCCCGTGGGGCCTGCACAGCTAAACCACCTCCAAGGTGCCACCCGGGTCTCAGGCCCCAGGCATCTGGGTGTCACAGGCCCCTGTCTCCGCGGGTTGTGTGTCTGCTATGCCGGCGCGCGGACTCTGCCCTCAGAGCGCTCACAGGGCTCTGCTGGGATGCGCACACCAGCTCCTGAGGCGCCGCACACGGTGGCTGTGTCACAGCGGCAGCCAGGGCTGCTCCGAGGGGAGTGGTCCAGGTGTGCTGGGCGGGCATGCATGCAGCACGCGTCGGGGGGACACGCTGGGAGGCGGCCGCCCGTCACGGCCGGGTTAGACAGCACGATCGATGCAGCGGGTTCAGGGGGTGCGGAGAGGAAGGGAAGGGGTTTGGCTTGGGTGTCTCTGGGACGTTCAGGTAAGGCTTGACGGGGAGCAGGACGTCCGAGTGTCTGTTTCCAGCTACAGAAAGTGAGGATTGGCTGGTGCAGGAGGGACCTTCTGACTTCCCTGCAGTGGGGTGCACGGCCCCTACCCCAGATCAGGGTTGCCCGAGGAAAGTGGGCAAGCAGGTCTGGCTGGTGACCCATCACCACTCTGGCACGTGCCCCTTTTACCCAGTCCCTTTCCCAGGAGGCTGATGTCAGGCGTCAAGTCACGTCCCAGATGTTCCATGTGAACCCTCAGGACAGGCATCGAAACCTGGGGGATGGGGCCGGGGGCACCCAGCAAGGGGTGGGGTCTCGGGTCAACATTGATTCTGCTGAGGACTTCCCTGGACGCTGACCCACAGGCTACCCCAGGCTCTTACAGAGGAAGAGAGTCATATATATATTTTAAATGTTCAATCTTTATGATAGTAAAAGAAATTCAAATTTAACTAAAAGATTGATTTTTTAAATTGTTTAAGTTTTTAATGAAGTTTATTTTTAGGAAATATACAGTATTGTGCAAGGTGTGCAGAAACTCCAGCTGCTGGTGAAGCTATTGTATGAATTAATAACAGGATATTCAGAGAGCTACCTGCTTTTGTGTATGTATATATCCAAACCTTCAAAATATGCATACTCTTTAGCACAACAATCCTACCTGTAAAAACATTGTAAACATTTATCTACAGTGATTTCAATCTCAATAGTACCTGTTATTCCAGATTTTTTTTAAATGGAGCAAAGCACATAGAGTGTGAGCAGGCGTTGACATCCATGTTCAAGAGGGCTAAACACACAGGATATTCATGATATGACATCAAATGGAAAATAAAAGTTAGAGAATATTTGATCTTCAATTTATGACAAAAAGATGTGCTGAAGAGGAAGTGTATAACAAATGGTGTGAATTATTTTCCTTACCGGCGACTACAGGGTGACGGTGGTGCTCTGTGGAGCTCTGAGGGGTGGTGAGGATACGGAGACAGCAGGTTTAGGCCACATTTCAAAGCTCCTGGTAAAGAGCATCTTAGAAAAGAGATGTTATGTCAGCTAAAGGGAGGTGAGTGGTTGAAAGGAAATATGTAGCTGTTACTCTTTTCATGAGGGATGCCACACGTGGTACCGTATGTCATCCAGAGCCGGGCACGGAGTCAGACGGGAAAGGCGGTGTCTCATCGGGACGGGATGACTATCCCCCGGCCAGGCTCCTGAGTCATATAAAAGTAAAAGCAGACGGTCGATGGCAGTATAGGTTTTGGGCTATCAAGTCTGGCCCCTGCTGTCTAAAAGTCCATTAACAGAGTTAAAGGATCTGTAATCTATAATTTCAGCCATTGACCATAGGGATAAAAGGGTGGCTTGGTCTGGATAGAGTTAGGAACAACCAGAATACTTTTCCACATTACTATAGCCCAGAAATATGTAGGGGATGCCTACACAGGGATAATGTGTATGTGTGTCCGTGCTGAGGTCTGAATAAACAGACTACAGAGGAATTCAACTAGTGAGTAGGATCAAAAACGGGTACTGACCTCCAGTACTACTACCAAATTTAATTCCATATTTAAATATATTTTTTCAAAATGAAACCATATGAGCCAAGAAAATAAAAGATATTTATCTTTTAGAGTAATTCCACCTCTATGTGAAAAAATTAAGAAAAAGTGGAGGCAAAGCCAATTTCTTGTAAGTTCTGTTTGAAGTCATTGAAGTTGGTTAGGATGGAGAAAGATTGCATATCTACTTGGGCTTATTCTGTGAACTGTTATTGAAATATTCCCATTTTTAATATAAAAACAAAGACCTATAGGTATTCTCAGGTTTCAGAAATAAGCATGCATAACTTGTATCACAAAAGAACAGAAATCATGTCAAGAACACACTTGCGGAAGATGATGCAGTTTGTTGAAATTATCTCTCTAGGAGAGAAAGTAACTGGATCTCCCTTCTGGGTGCCGTGTTTCTCATAGTGGATTTTGAGAGTCAAAAATCAGGCCGTAAGATGTAAATACTCTCGTCCTTCTTGAAGCCCTTCTGTCCCCAGCAGAGAGGGGAGGGAGGAGGGAAGGACAGTGGACAGACCCACCCACTTCTCTTGCAGAAACCCCACGGCAGAGCTTTTAATAAAAGTAAACACTCTCACGGCAGAGAGGGGCTGGTGCTCGGGACCGGGGCTGAAGCCGGCGCTGCTCAGCGGGGCTGGGTGAGGCAGCTGGGGTGACATCCACCCCGGGGATGGAGCACGAGACCCAGCCTCACCCATCTCAGGGGCTCCCCGGGTCCTGCTGGGCAGCTGCCCTGGGGAAGCCCTCAGCCCTCTCTAGAGCAGGAGAAGGAGGTGGGGAGAGGTGGGGATGGCACTGAAGGCCTTTCTTGCCCTGGGTACTCACACCCGACATCCTTCGCCCCCTGGCAGGCCTCCTGATAAAGGTGCCTGTGTGACTCCCACGTGTCAGGAAGTTGCGTTTGGTCGTGAATGAATTGGTAGTTATTAGTCCAGAAACTATTCTTCAGTGTTGTGCATCTCAGATTTCCATGCATCTTTCACCCTTAATGATTCTCATACGAGTCCTCTTGTTCACACTGTGGCAGGTGCGTGTGGCCTGCCACGGCTCCCACCGATGCTGCCCTGTGGCCTTAGTCCTTCAGTACGTCATATCCGCACTGCCTGGGACGGGACTGTCCCTTTCTGGCCAGGGCTTGTGGACACGCTCACCACACCCACTCACTGGCACACTCATGGTCCTCGCAGAGTGTGACAATGGGTAATGCATGTCACGGGGGCGGCACTTTGCGTGTTTTCCCGGCCGTGGCCCTGGTGGCTCTGACAACGGAGGCAGGTGAGCCTGTGGCGTCTGCCAGCCGCCCCACATCGGGCCACAGTTGCCGGCTGCCGTGTGGGGCCTGACGTGGGGGCAGGAGGGCTGGGGCTCTGGCCGCAGGGGGACGCCCCCACCTCGCTTCCAGGATGTGACTGTCCTTGGGACAGGGCCTTCAAATGGGTGATTAACTTAAAACCAGGTCCGTAGGGCAGGCTCTATGCCAGCCTGGCTGTGTCCTCATAGCGAGAGGAGATCTGGAAACAGGGATGCACATGCACGAAGAAAAGCCCTGTGAGGTCGTTGCCAGGACAGATCCTTTCCAGGCCTGGATTTGAGCTGCAGGCAGAGCCCCAGCCCGACTGCCAGGCCAGCAGCCCTGCTACCCCAGGGCCTAGAGCTGGGACGCACATCCCTGGCTGGGGTTGGACTACCAAGTGGGCCGCGTGCTGGGGGAGGTGGCCTGTGGCCCAGCCCCTCTGCATGGCCTTTGCGTGTGGACACAGCGTGCCAGCCTGCCCCAGGAAGCTGCTGACCCCGTCGTTACCTCCTGGTGCCACCACGTGGAGTTGCCTCTGCTCTCCAAAGGACTCAGCAGGCTTGTATCTCTAAGCTGACGAGAGAGGCCGTGGTGCCTGGGTCCCCTGCGACGGCCTGGGCAGGGGTGGTGGGCCACAGCCCCAGGTTGGGGACGTCGGCATCCTGACTCCAAGGAGTGGCCCTGGGTGGCAGCCTTCCTGTTGTCTGACCCTTTGACTCTTAGCCAGACTTTTGTAATAAGTTTTTTTCCATTTGAGTTAGTAGGAGATGCTTCCTGCCCTTGGCACCAACAGAGACAGATCCTGGTTGAGACCACTGGGCACCATGGGGTCTCGTTCTCATCCTGTTTCAGCGACTGCATCAGGCTGCCAGGCTCCAGAAGCACAGGCCTGCTCAGGACATCCGCACCCTGCGGGTGACACGGCCTGGACCTCACAGGTGCCGCCCCCTCGTCTGTGCTGACAGCCAACCCTGCAGTTGCCAGGTGGTGACTTATGACCTGCACTAGCCACTCCCCACTGGGGTCCCATGAGAATGGAGAGGGACGGGGTCCCCACTGCCCGCAGTCCGGTGGGTGGTGTGTGCAGGTGGCCCGCACACCCATGGATGGGAAGAGTGACTATGGCGGTGGAAATGCGCTGAGAGCTCAGTGCCCCGAGGGCTTCATCCCCCCCATGGGTCCAGCACCCTTCCCTCTATCCTGTTCAGGTGCAAACACCGTGGCCTTGGCTGTAGATCTGCAAGCACTTTGCTCTAAAAATGTCTCTGGGTCAAGATCGTTGTGCTTCATCTTTGCCTTTCTGAGACTGTGTTAGTCTAAATTTCAAGTGAAAAGTCACGTTAGAGATTCGAAAAACCACAGTTGCTTATTTTTTCTAAGCACAGCCGCTTGGCAAGATTTGGGTGAGTTTAACCAAACCACATATAATATTTTACACAAAGAAGAGTAATTAGGGTAGGAAGTAATCGCACACGAAATGCTAGATTACCAGGGAAGCCAGCAGGGTTCTGTGTCTATCGGCATTGATTTGAAGCTTGAGATGTGTCAAGGAGAAACAATGTTGCGTGGGTAAGGCAGCGAGGCAGAGCACATAGTTATGTATTTAAAGCATGCCTGGCGATTTGCTGCTGGAAATTTCTATTTGGGAAGCCAAGGACATGATTGGATAGCAGTTGACTAAGTCACAATGCGACCCCGCAGCCGCCCTTCCTGTCCTTGGCTGAGCCCGCACCGCAGTTCCATTTAGGGAAACAAAAGGGACTTGAATGTGAAGGGAGCAAAAGATAACAGAGATTCTGCCAAATGGTGGGAGCAGAAACACAAAAGCATGCCCGTTTGGTGCCTGATAAGTTGGGTTACATCCCAGCTAACAGGATCAAATCTTGAATTCAGTCCTGGAGCCTAGGGTTTATATTTGGAAATGTCCCCTTCAATTGGCACTTTGGCATCAGAAACAAAGGGACAAGCAGCTCTAATGAACCACTCTCTGTATTTTTCTGTGGATGTTTTATATTGAAACAGTCATGATTAAATGTGAATTTCATATCAAATAATCAGAAGAGTCTCTTTATGATAGATTCTAGAACACAGGATTAGAAGGCAGCATTACTTAGCCCGGTGAAGTAGAAATTCCAAATGAAAATGGAATTTGGGTGATGGGACCACCCTCAGAAATCTGAGTGAACATGTCCCACTGTCTTTATGCTTTAGGGGACATCGTCTGTTCTTTGTGTGTGTTTACAGGCAGTGGCAGAGAATAAAGCAAGTATGGGATTTTGAGTGGTTGATGGCCACGCCTTAATATCAAGCCTCATTCACCCTAAGTTGGCATTTCAAATCCATAAAAAGCTTACAGTATGACTGGCTGAGGATGGGCACCAGGTTCAGTTGGGAGGAGAAGAGAAATGAGAAATGTAACCCCAGCTTACAGTCCCGTTAGGAGGCCCTGTGCACGGATAAGACGTTGACGGCTTGTTAGAGGGAATGACGGGCCGAGTGTAGCTTTGTGCCACGGTGTTGCACCGACCTTGAGGGCGAAGGGAGGCAAAGGAGGCTTTGGGGAGAGACAGAGCTGTTTCTTCAGGAAGCAGAACTACGACGAGAACCCCCTTGAGGTCTAGGACACATTTTTCTTCCCTTTCCACCCCTTCCGCCTAGTTCCAGAATTTGGCCACATTCCCTTTCCTCGGGCACTGGCTTTCTAATGTGTTGCTGGGGTCAGGATTTCAGTCTGTGTGGCCACTTTGGCCAAAGGATCGGCTCTGCTCTTGCTCCCCACTGGTTTGTGTCTCCCCCACACCGAATCTTGGGGTCCCCTCGCCCTGCCTGGCCCAGGAGGACCAGGCATCCGCCAAAGGTGGTTCTGTGGAGATGCAGGCACCCTGGGAGCTAAGAGGTGCCTACTCTTTGGTTCCAGTCTTGGCTGACACTTCACAGAACACAGTATTAATCGGCAATTTTGTTTTGCTTTGCTTTGCACACAGTTTGCTGCTGAGCGTGACCCTGGGTCTCCAGTCATACACGTCCCTGGGGGAACCTGTGTGGGCTCTGTTTCCCCCAAGAGCCAATATCCTCAGTGTCCCTGTGGCTCATGGTCCCTCAGGCCATGCTCAGGGATGTGCGTTTCTTTCCCACTTTTGGTCCCTAAGCAGATGCGTCTCTGAGTTCTTATAATTTTTGTCTCATTTACATAGCTTTGCTTTGGAGCCCAGAAAGCCTGAATGCCAGAATATGCTGCTGCGACTTGAGCACTGCTTTTGGCACAAAGACACTACTCTAACTCTATCCTATAAATAGTCACTTTAGACTTGGGTTTTGATGTCACACCTTCTCGAAGTGGGCGTGCAGCTCAGCATTCCAGCCTTCCTTCCCACCCTACTGAGGAGGAACTCTTCAGAAGTTTTTTCCTTCAAGAATAATCTATTAGAGAACAATGTTCCCCTCACTCATGGAGCCCAGCATCCAAGTCAGCTTTCACCATGGGATTCACAACTGACATGTATGTTTGGTGCCTGTGACCCTCGCAGGGCATGGAGTACGTACATGAGAAGACCCTTCGCAAGTGCATAAAGGATTCTGATATCCAGGGCTGATCCAAATGGCCTTTGATACGGCAAACTTACTACTTTTTATGAAGATTACATTGATTGACCTTTGTAGCAATATACTTCATGCATATTCATAAGTCAGGACAAAACCAGGGCTGATGTCAAGACGCTATCTAGAAAAGTGTTGCTTAGATAGAATTTACTTGGAAGCAAACACAAATAACAATTCTGGTATAGTAAGCTGCCTGCAAAGGTATTCGTTGTTTGCAGTGTCATTCTGTCATGCTTGAGAGCCATTTTAGGTAGAACTTGCTGCTCACATTTATATAACAGCAGGCCTCCGAAGGCCGAGGGAGGCAGGCGTGCGCGCTGAAGAAGCGACCTGTGCTGTGCCTGATATGCTGGCGTGGAAAGTCGCCTTCGTGAACTTCTTCGTGCAAAGCCCGAACCCTTCCTGCCAGAGGACCCTGCATTTGCCTCCCAGCTATGCACACCGCAATATAATTTCCTGTTGCCCAGCACAGGAGGGAAATGTCTACTTCATAGAAGCAAGACAACAAATACAAAAAACACTTTTTATTTGGTAAATGAGTCTCTAAATTCAAGTTTGGTTTCCAGGCAAAGGTAATTTCTAGTCAACACACATGAAAACCAAGGGGGAGAAAAAGAAGCTTAGAATAGTTTAGAGTGTTGGTGAGTTGAAATTTAAATAAACATGATTATTATTACTAATTTATGAGAAAGGACTGAAAACGATTTTCTGCAGGGGTGTGTGTGGACAGCACAGTGCTGTGAGGGATTAAGGGGGACGGACAGGTTGTGAGGAGCAGCGCCAGTGTGTCCATGAGCCGCAGCGCTCCGGGATGGCGGCAGAGTGGGGCTCAGCGGCTGGAACCAGGTGGGGCAGGGGAGCATACTCTACCCACCTTTCATCCTGGCAGAGACACCAGGGCACGGCTCTTGGCCCAGAGATGGTAAGGGCACCTATCTAGAGCCGGGCCCAAGGCTCTGAGAGGCTGCCCCGCCCTGGGGTGAAAGCACCCTGCTCAGGCTGTTTGTGAGCAGGTGGTGAAGCCGAAGGTCCGTAAAGCCACTCCTCTAAAGCTTTTGTTGGTGAAGTTGTTTCTCGTGAAAATCCTGCATTTGTAAACAAAAATTAAACAAATAGAGAAATAGATGGTGGACGGTGAGAGCCAGGTCTCTCTCACTGTTGAAGAAAGTTACCGGGAAGGGTAGGTGGGTGATGCTAGATAGATAGACAGAATGATAGAGGATAGATGATAAAGTAATTGATAGATGATGGACAGGTGGGTAGATGGATGGTGGAATGATAGTCAGTAGATGGAGAGACATGGATCGGCACATGGCGTGGGTGGATGTGGGAGAGACGTGTGCACGTGGTCAGCTTGCACAGACGCAGCACCTCGCTCTGTCTGCTGAAAGAGCCCAGAGGCGACACCAGAAGCTGCAAGCACGTGTAGAACCTCACTTCAGGCTACAAAGAAAGCTTGTAGCATCATGTGGCAACAGAAAGCATGAACATGTTAACTGAAAGAGAAAAGAGAAAACAAGAAAAGCCCCCACCACAGAGGGCACATGCCGAAGGGAGGTAGGATCGACCGCAGAGCTCCCAGTGGCCGAAAGTCAATGATACCATCCTGATTATAACCCAAATTACAGCATAAATGTCCGTGAGTCCATAACAGTCATGGAAACAACTCTGTAAATAAACGGGGGAGAAGGGACAGATGACTGTCGCAGGATCCCACGTGACCTGTAGCCCCCCTCAAGCAGGTGGAGCGCAGCTCCCCACCTGTAAGCGTGCTCTGTGCCTGTGCCTGCCAAGTTGATCCCAAGAAGTTCAGCCCCGGCGGTCCAGGCCAGCATCGGCGGGGCGAGCGCGGCCACTGGGCGTGCCTGGCTGCGCCTGCGAGGGCGTGTTGCTGCCCTGGTGCTCTTCCTCCCCAAACCCATAAATCCTAAGCATGAGAAAAGCACCAGACAAATTCCAGCTGAGGGGTCCTGCACCACAGCTGCCCCGTCCACCTCAAGCTGTCTTCAGAGAGCAGGACGGGCTGGAAACACTCTCGGCCCAGAGCAGCCCGAGGACACACGATGACAGACCTAGCCTGCCGGCCCTGGCGGGGTCCTGGCTCAGGACAGGCATGAGAGGGAGGGTGGCGGACACCAAACAGGGACAGGGTGGGAGTCGTCGCGGTGTGCCGGCGCTGCCTCTTCAGCCACGACCGATGCCACCATCACGATGGAGGTCCACACCGGGGAGGCTGAGGTGGGGTAGGCAGGAACCCCTTTGTGACATTGTTTTAAGTCTACAATTTAGAAAAATGGCTTGCATCAAAGAAGGTAAAGCCGAAAAGAGGCTCTCTGTCCTCAGAGATCGGGCCTCCTGTGTCCACGTGGCTGTGATCTGCGTATCCCTGGTTCTGTGGGCACCTACCATTTTCCTCTTTGGCAGGCGTCTGGAACCTCCTGGTGATAACGGCTGCCTGCGTGGAAGGAGGTGGCTTCCTCCTCCTGTGCCCTCAGCCATGTGAAGGACAGGCGGCAGAGGGTCCGAGCCTTCCCTGGTCCCTTTTCTCCAGCTGAAGGGGCAGCGCTTCCGAGACCACCGTCCCTGGGCGTGAGGGTCTGGTGGCGGGGCACAGAGGAGGGTCTGCGGGCATAAGCAGGGCTCTTCTGCCAAATCAGGCAGTTCCCACCAAAATGTTCTGGTTGTAGCCAGGGCCCCTGGATATTTTATTTCTGCCACAAAAATCCCCAATTTGCAATGTTTAGAGTTGCGTTTTCATTCATCTCACGTTGGCTTAGAACCAGCACTGCCTTTCTTTGTGACTCCCCAGTGGTTCAGGATACAGCAGGCATTTTCTGAAAAGTGAGGGATGTGAAACTTTCTTTCTTGAAACAGGAGGGAAAACAGTTAATTTCAATCCTGATGACAGTTTCTCACCGAACAATGGTCTCCAAGAGTTGACACGGGGCAGTAATGAGTGAGTGTGGAGCCCTGAGTCACAGCTGCACGGTGCAATCACCTCAAGCATCGACTCTCTCTCAGCCAAAATTCTATTAATACGAGTGTCAGCCCGGAGCGTGGATCTCAGGGCGTGCGCGTCGGAACAGCGCCAGACAGAATGAAGACTCTCCTCAGGGACAGGCTTCTCTTTTTCTCTGAGAGAGTCTTCATTATTCAGGCATTGTGATACTTTTCCTTTATTTGTGTAAAGATTAAATTGCACATGATTTGTAATGTTTCTGCTACTCCAACTGTCAAAGGTCGATGACCTTCATGCACGTGAGATAATAGATACATCGTCTGCTGCTCCGGCTACTGCTGTTTGTACACAGCTCACTACTTCCCTATTGTTATAAGTCGAAAGCAATTAAATAAAAATACAAGTGAAGGCATCTCAACAATCCTGAGGATTTCATATGTATCTTTACATGCCTGTATTTTAGCACTAATGTGTGCGATTCCTGGGGGAAGGTCGAGAACCAGAAAGTACGTCAAGAATCTGGATTATGGGAGACATGAGGCATCGATGAAGGTTCAGGAAGAGGAATCTTTGTAACGTGGCCAAAAAACAAGCTAGTCACATATTTGAAATTTCTCACTGGGGTTCTTCGTGGGCCTCTGTGCCGGGCCGTCTCCGGCTCGCTCGGTTTGGTACTTCCCCATCGACACCTAAGTTCAGTTAATATTTGGTAAGCCCATCCTAGAAAAAAAATAGTAAAAATATAGTGCATTGTTCAATATTTTTAATGGCTGCCTCAATGGCAGGGATCAAACAGTTAATAATCAGGGAAAATTGTCATAATGTTATATTTATTAGGACATATTTACCTGGACATGTCTTTTGAAACTGACATTTGGACAAGCATCTAACTCAGACAAGACGGCGTGCCTCTGCGCAGGCCTCTTCTGTTGAGCCAAGAAATCCCTCAATTTCCCTGTTTCCTCAGAGCTGGCATCTTACTTCAGGTAAAGTAAAAAGAATTCTTCCTCTACTGACCCAGTTTCTCCCTGGCCAGCCCAGAACCCAGTTTTCCTCAAGTCTGCCACTTGATTCCAGGTCCCTGGCTTGGAGGGAGCAAGTGTCCAGACGAGATTTCAAATGCCCACTGCTCGTGTCCTTCCAGGATCCCTGCCCCGTGGTCCCGTTTCTGTTACCCTCGGGGGGTGGCTTCCAGTACAGAAGCTCCTGCTCCTGTGGCTGGCCTCTGCACCCCCTCCTCCTGAGAGAAGCTCGACTTGGTTGTGGTGGGCCTGATCCCCTCCAGCCCAGCAACACTGCAGCCGCAGAGAAGAGCTGCACCTGCTCTGCTGAGGCCCCTGCACCCTCAGCTCACCCCTCTGGTCCCTAAAGGGATACTCTGCCAGCAGTTCAGAGCGGGTCCACAGTGCCGAGGGCTCTGTCTCCTCCTCCCTGCTGTGCACGTCCATGCAGGAGCTCCGAATAGCCTGGTCAATAGGAAGCCATACTCACCCCAGTCCCCACTGTCGATAGCTCCCAGACTCGCTCCTAAATCCACTCTGGGCACCAGCCCCCAAAAGTGTGCCCAGGATCCCACCCTATGCCACCCATGTCCATGTAGGGGTCCCGCCGTGGGGCACCCATGTCCATGCACACACACACCCCTGACAGGGAGAGTAACTGATTGTGACCCATAGGTGGCTGCAGAGGTTAGAGAGCGAGACTTCTGAGGTGGGTCCTACAGCTGTCCAGCCCCTGCCTTGTGTCTCAGATGGCTGTCTTCGGAGGTGCCATGCTGTGAGAAGCCTCAAGCAGCCGGGGCCGTGTGAGTGGGCCAGATGGGAGCCAATCAGCAGGCCGAGTGAGGTCCTCAGCTGTGTGCAGCCCAGCCACGCAGCCTGGCTTGGTTACGCCTGCTCAGCTGCTCCTGACCCACGAGCCACAGGGGCTGAGGGAGACAATGGGTGTGCACTGTGGTTTCTGGATGCTCTGTCTGGGACCACTTGTTACGCAGCAGCAGTTGGCTGACACACACTAGACCCACGGGAAGCCCACTACCCCCAGGCTCCTCAGCCCCTGGATGCCCCATCTGGCTCCGGGCCCCATGCTCATCCCCAGAGCCAGGTCACCTGCACTCTAAGAATCATCAGATTCCAGTCCTCACTGAAGCCTAGTCCTCACCTGATGGCACCGCCTCCCCTGTGGCCTCTCCTCTCACGTGACTCGGACCTCCTGGGTCCTTAACTGCTCTATCGCCCTCTTCCTTTCTTCTCCACCTTTGAAAACCAGGCCCTTAAATTATGCCACTTGCTCATATGTCTTCTTAAAGATTTGATTCCTGTTTCAAGGAATTCCCTCTCATTTCACATTATAACGGCACACAGCATTTGACACATTCTTGGAAATGAGGCTTCCTTACCTGTGTCTCACTGGTTGCAACAATGTAAAATGCTATGACTTAAATTATTTTCGAAGATTATTTTGCATATTCATTTTGTGATAATACGGGATATGTGGGATTACTCCTAGATTTGACTTTATAAAGCAGAATTTGCAATGTGAGGGAGAATGTAAACTATTCCAAGTGAAATTATCTATACTTGGACACTGGGAGAAATACATTCAGCTGTACACACACAGAAATGCTGCACTGAGGTGGCACATGCACAACGTGCCTGTCTTAGCAGAGCCAGGTACTGGAAGGGCCACACATGCCTGGGCACCGGGGGTGCCACCTGCCAGAGCTGATGTGCAAACACTGCCTCACTGGCCTCAGCGGGAGCAAGTCACGATTCAGTTCCCAAATCCTGACCGAGCCTGGCTCCTGTAGGTGCCCGTCCTTGATGTGAACGTTTCAAAGAAACCTTGTCGGCACCAACTCTTAGGATCATCTTCTCCCACATTCCTTCCCAGTTGCTTAGGGCCAAACAGCTTAGAATAAATAAAATAGCAGGACATGGAATGACTAGATTGATGAGAAAACTCGGTGGCCATGAATGAACAGGTGAGCAACCCACGCATCCAAGATGCTGGCCGCTTTCTGGTGGGTTTCAGATCAGAATTAGGCTCCACGCACCAGTGGGGCTGCTGCTTATGAAGAACAGGAGGTGGGCACAGCATTTCATAGGGGGAAAGATAACCGCACTTGTTCTCTACCACCCGCTCTGGGGACCTGGAAGCATTTTGCTGTCACAAGAGGGGGAAGTGCTGGATAGTGGGTAGTGGTAACAGATGTGGCTAAAAATTTGAAGCAAATAATTATTTGGCCCAAAACATCAACAGAGCTGAGACTGAGAAACCCTGACTCAGCCAGAAATATCAGGGAGAATACAAGATATCACTTGAAACTGGCCCAGAGAGGCTTGAACGAGAGGGAGCTTGTACTTGAAAGAGGAACATGTGGGGACACAGAGGGGGTGGAGGCACCTGATTTGGACAGCAGATCATACGCAGAGGCACCCAGGGAAGTCTGGGGTCTGGAAGAGCAGGGGTCATTGATGGAGAGCGAGGTAACTCAAAGTAGGAGAACGGCAGCACGTGTGGGGACCCTGATTAGATCAGATTCGGAAAGGTGTTCGAAGCCTTAGGGGTGTTATGTTGTTCAAACACTCATCTCACTGGGCTCCAATTCAAAGACTTCTAAAAGATTTTCAACCTCACTAATCATCAGAGAAATTCATATCGAGACTATGATGAGATACCACTTCAAACCCATTAGGATGGCTGCTATTAAGAAGAAATAATCAGAAAATAGCAAATGCTGGCGAGGGCGTGGAGACACGGGAACGCTGAGCTCTGCAGGTGGGATATGAAATGTTGTTGCCACTATGAAAAGCCATGTTGCAGTTCCTCAAAACCTTGAAAGTGGAATTACTATGTGATCCGGCAATCCCACTTCTGGGTCTATACTCAACAGAATTGAAAGCAGGGTCTGGAAGAGATATTCGCACATCTCTGTTCACCGCAGCCAAAGGTACAGACCAACCGAGTGTCCATCGACGGTGAATGAATACCAGCGGCAAATCCATAGAGCGGAACGTCATTCAGCCTTAGAAGCTAAAGGGCTACAGGGCTACAGGGATGAACCTTGAGCACAGCCTGTTGAATGACGTAATCCAGTCACAAAGACAAGCACCACGTAACTCCACTTACCCAGGGATGTGGAGCCGTCATGGAGGCCGAGTCTAGTAGAGTAGGGGCCCCAGCGTTAGGGGGAGAGAACAGGGAGACGGGCCGACATGTGCATATGTTCAGATTGACAAGTTGAACTTTTTAGGGAGATCTGTCTCACACCACTGGGAATATATCTAACACGACCCAAGTGTACGCTTCAAAATGATCAAGAGAGTCAGTTTTATGTTACTTGTTTTCTGCCACAGAAAAAAAAGTTCTTCTTTTGATATTAGTGACCCAGGATATTGAGGGTCCCTAGCACGTCAGGTGTGAGCCTAACGCTGTGGCCGAAATAGTCACCGGGGCTCAGTCACTTTGATCCATTCAGCAAATATGTGCACTGTGACAGCAGGCTGAGGCCACTGTGTCCCACTCTAGGCGTATTATTATCACCTGAAAGAGGCGTCTGTCTGCAGCAACCTTCAGCCTGGTAAGAAGGCAGAAGAGGAAGCATCCCCCACTCATTTACCTTCACTGCAGCAGAGCTACTAAGACAAGGGCCTGGGTGTATCGGGTCTTGCGGTGGGACGTGGGGTCGCAGGTGCTCTGGACTGAGAAGTCCTCCTGTGAGAAGACCCACCTCCCGGCAGAGCAGCCACTCCCGACCGGAGCTTTGAGAGAATCTAAACAAGTGACCTTATGATCCCTTTATCCTCAATGGACTGACACGTCCTCAAGTGCAGCTCACCCTATATAATGTTTCTCTGTGCTTCTGTAGGCTTCTTACACTCTTCTACACAGCACAATACGTGCAGCCCATTATCCGTTTTCCCTTAAGGAGCTGCAGGGTGTTTCTGTCATATGTAGGTCTTGTAAGAGACCCATTTCCTTAGCACAGTGAACAACCCTGACTCGGGAGCCCTGTGTCCAGTCTTCTTCTTAGATGACTTTCCCGGCCTTACGTCTGGTGCGCCTACCCCAGGGATGTCCATTCAAGAGCAGGTTGACAGTGTGTAGCCCCAACTCCCACTGGAAGACAAGGAGGGCGTGGGGTCCACGGCTGCCCAGCTCCACTCGGACAAGTGTGGGGCACACTGGAGGGGCCTCTGTAGCCATTGCTGAGACACGTTCTGGGTTTGCAATGAGAAGCTGGCTGTTTCTGGTTACCGAGCAGCTGCTTGGATGCGAGAGCTCCCACTCTGACTCCCACGGACGTTTTCACATGGCCCCTTGCTTTCTGTTGCTGAGGAGGCCTGCCCAGCCCTGGCTTCCCTCAGAGGGTGCCCCTGCATGCCCTCTCGGCGAGCTCAGGCCCTTCGTGCATGTGCAATGCAGGTTTCAAAACATAAAAAGTAGTAATGAGTCAGGAGCTCTCAAGGCCTGGCACAAATTCTGATGACTCCCCAGACCTGGTGCTAATTTTTTCTTACAACTCCTCACATCCATTACATTCCTAATGGCTGAGGGATTCGGCATCCTGTCCTACCACGTGCAGCCCTGGAAATGGCTCGCTTGGACCCTGATGAAGAGACTCAGCGTCCGGTTGCCTGAGGTAACCTTAGCTAAACCCTCATTCAACTACTTAGGCAGTGCCACACAACAGCCTGGCACAGCCACCCTGAAGACAGGTCCTCTCCATGCCAGGTGGCTGCTTCTCAGGAGCACTTTAATATTGACAATTCAAAATAATAACAAACTTTCCAAGAATTCTTCTAAAAGCCAGCAATTTGTCATTTTTGAAAGTGCTGAAAACTCCCTTAGGGAAGGAGGACTTGGACTGGGGGTCGGGGTAGCTGGCTGGGCAGAGAGGTGGGCACCGCCTGCAGGAGCCAGGCCAGCCCCGGAGGCGCCTCCGCCGTCCTCCCCGTCAAGGAGCTGGTGGAGCCGCCCCCGTGTGCCACAGCCCGCGGAGGCCCCCACCAGGCCCTGCTGTCCCAGAACCACGCTCTTCTCCCGTTTGCCTGTCCTCGAGCAACGTAAGGTCATTTTTCAAATCATGATTGAAAACAGTTTAAAATTAATAGAAAATGCAAGGTATATTTGTTTTCAGTCTATTTCCCTAAGCAAGGTTAAATTTAATGGCACATTAAATGGATTCAGTAAATGACTTTGTTATAATTAATGGCAATACAGACACGTGTATAGAACAGATGTAGAATTTCTTTAATAAGTTTACAATGTGCATTCAAACTTTGCTGGGTAGCTTTTTACTATAATTCTGTGTGTGTGTGTGTTTTTCCATGTGCCTGTCTGTGCCTGCTTGTATCTATGTGTCTGCTTCCTGTGTGCCTGTGTGTGTGCCTACTTGTCTCTCTGTGTGTGTGTGAGAGAGAGAGAGAGCGCTCTCAGACCAAGTCCACGTCCATCTGTCTGTCTCCCTTCTCTGCTCTCAGACCCCACTTGCTCCTTTGCTAGACACCTGTCTCACCATGATTTCCATGGCTTACCTCATTACTATAAATCATCTGGTACAAAGTCAAACCTGATAAATTAAAGACCAAAAAGTAAAAGCAGGGACGTGGCTAGCTGCATTCTTCCGTGGTGAATTACAATTAGCAAACAGATGAATAGATGACCCTTCATTGTTCCTATAATAATAATAATAAAACAGGACGCAGCCTACTCGGAGGATTTCCGGGTAATCAGCCATGTCCACGTGCAGCCTTTGTTCGGCCGGCCCTCACACTGTCCTCTTCCCCGGGAGCTTGTTTATCGTGGTCTCCTCAAAGCCCAGAAGCCCATAGGTCAGAGAACAGGGTTTTGATGGATTATGGGATTGTAACTGTCCCTGCCAGTTGACAGCTTTTATTGGCTGGGAGGATGAGCCTGTAAACCTTTATATAATTATTGTATTAAAGGCACTGTGCCTCTGTGTTGCTGGTGCTTGTTCAGGGATCAATGTGAAGATAATTTCAAAAATGAATAGTAAGTATTGATCGTCCCACGGTGGAGCCTTATCAGGGGCTGAGGCCAGGGACTGCAGATTATAACTTCAATGTCATTTATGACGATATGATGCGTAGTGCCGAGGATCAATTTAAACAAAGGGCTGATTTAATTCACAGTGGATTTTTGTAGTGTGATGGGTAATAAATCACAATCTATGTAATTTTTAGAAATGAACACATGTTGGCAGTAGTTCAGGGCAGCTCCTAAGAGATCTGGAAATGACCAGGGAGGGGAGTGTCGCCGAGAACCCCTTCTGAATGATTGGGCTCTGCTTGGTTCTGGCATTCACATGACCTTGGGGTCCCTGCTGGCAGCTGCTGGTTAATTTTCTTCACTGAGGACACAGTTTAACTTTCTATCTGTCTGCCAATTACCTGACATTTTCAACTTATCACCTTCTATTTTTTAAATGATTGGAGGCGCATCCACATTTTGACATTTTTTTTAAAGCAAGTATTCACTTTGTTTGCTGCTGAAGCACCTCTCTGTCACCACTGCAGTGTCCCTTTCCTCTAAAAAAATTAGCACCAGTTTACGTGACCACGTAAAGAAAACATCCAGCCGTTTTTATTGCTATTTATAACACATCCCGGGCTAGGGGCTGTCAACGTCCACATCTCAACGTTTGGCGCAGGACGCCTGCGCGGGAACTCGGCAGCGGCCTCTTGGGGAAATTGTACTTAGCCATGCATGTTTGAAGAGGGTCTTACTCCTTAAAAACAAGCCATCGTAAAGTAAATCGTTAAGGAACATCGGAACAACACGAGCAGACTGACGAAGCTCTCTAAAGGAGGAAAAATGGGAATCGCAGCCGTGAAGTATAACTTGCTGATTTTGGTTATTATATTTCTAACAACATGTTTTATAGGCATTCATTTCAGGTGAAGGAAATTAAGGTGTTTCAAGGCCACTGAATGCAGAGCCCTAGGAAAGAGTATTAAAGGATTAGAAACTAAAAATAGAATGTAGGCTGGGTCTGCAAGAGGCAAGTGCTGTCCTGGATCCACAGCGACATGTAACACGGAGAAGAGGAGGCAGCCGCGGCCCCCGCTCCCCCAGGCACCTGCCCGGACCCTGCCTCTGCCCCTGGTCCCCTGTCTGCGCAGCATTTGGAGGGAGAACCCTGGTCTGTCACAGGTAAATGAAGTCATCTCATGTCCAAGGTCAACTTTATCATAAATAATTCAGACCTAGCAAACAAGGGCCTGCTGCTGGAGAACGTTCTCCCCGCTTACAGCGTCATAAGCACAGCCACATCCCCCCGATTCTGCAGCTCCAGCTTAGAGCTCAGAGGCCTTCGCCCCAGCAAGTCAGCAACTAGAGGAACTCCGGGGTGACACTGTCTCTTCATTTGTCCCCTTACTTTATTCACATCTTTAATCTCCTAGTTTCTAAAAATGGTCATGAAGTCTTGAGCTTTCTATTTTCATGCCAACTGATGGTGATAACACTCGTTTCATTTTACATAATTTACCAAATCGTTTAAAGAAATTGTTCTTTTCAGTGTCAGTGTGAGCAGAGGCCATTCCCCCCGCCCCACCCAACATTCAGTGCGTGACAAAATGCGCTGGTTAGTGCTAATTATCTTAGACCACCCCCCAAGCCCCGAGCCACGTTTTCTCGTCCCTGCACCTCTCCAGGCTCTTACCCTCCCCGCATCAGTGACAGCCGCCTCGTGACCATGGAGAACCCTTCTGCGATCCCCCATCTTTCCTCGTCTGCCCCCCTAACCTCCATGAAAAGCATTAGCCCCCCTCCCGTTCTGTCACACCCAAAGCACACGTACAATCCTCGAGGTGAGCCCTGCGGTCTTTCGGGTCACATGACACCCCAGCAGCGGACAGGAGTTCGATCCCGTGCCCCCACCTTCGCTGGGCCTGGCTCCCAGATGCCCCAGTGCCCAGATCCGCTCCTCCTGCCCCATGTGGAGGCCCAGCTGGCCTGCCCTGCTGCAGCAGGGGCCCCTGAGGATAATTCTAGGGAGTGCGGCTCCCCCTTCCCATAAAGCTGTGTGTCCTCTAGCTTTGATTTTTGACTTGTGGTCTAGAGTTTGACTTTTTAATCATCAAAAATGTTGAAATAAATTCACTGCAACAGACATTTATAGAATCCCTACTGCACGGGCGTGCAATGCTAAAGTGAGAGGGATGCGAGCACGCCCTGCCAGGCACAGAGTGTAGGAGACAGGTGGGGGCCGGTGAGCTCTGCCTGGGCTCTGGAGGGAGGTGCCCAGGACACCGCCCGCTGGTGTCGCTGCTTAGTCCAGCTCCCAGGCTGGGTCGGGCTTCTCTTCTCAGGGAGCAGCGGGGCCAGTGACGACGGGCTGGTGCGCGCACAGAGGGAAAGGCCCTCAGTCAGGAGAGAATGGCGCATAGCGAGATGTGAAGTCATGAAACTGCACCCAAACTGGGGAGGGGACACAGGGGTCTTGGGACTGAGAGATGGGAGGGGGACTGTGGAGCCCAGCCTGCAGGTGTGGAAGAGGCCAAGGTGACCTTTAGGGACAAGGGTTATTCTTAATCTCACAGTTTCTATATTCTGTTGTTCTGATGAATTATCCATTTAATAGCTCCGTAAGCAATCATTTTGGAAAGTTATACCAATAAAATACTATAGTCTTTAAATTTTCCCCAATTTAAGGCCTCATTACCTCCTGTAATAAGGATACAGTTACATTCATAGCACTCTCTGTACTGTACTTAAGAGCCAGTGCACATTTAATGAGAAAAATGTCTTTCGAATCATGAGTTTCCTAAAATGTTTCTAATGTTTCATTTCTAATGGTAATAGGAGTGGAAGTGCACCTAACTGACTTTTCAACCTGAATGCAGCGTTTCCTCTCTGAAATTAGAAATGCAAATTATATGAAAAAACCCTCTGCTGTCTCTTGTATGTGTGGCTCATTTTGTTCGCCTTGATTTCAGTACATTCTTGATCCACTGTCCTGGGAGAAAGTGTAACAGGAAGATATCTATGTGAGGGACTTATGTCATTTAACAATATAATAATCTCACCTCAAAGCATAACTGTAAGAAATAGCAGTTCTAGATCTTTCAAATGACTTAGCTTGCATTAACAATAACTTATATAATAACTAGTATTTTTAGGATTTTTATGATATTTTATGATTTCAAGGTACTGTCTCTTAACTTTGCAATAAAAGGAATCTTGCCCTTTTATTATTATTGCTATTATTAAGAATGGCAGTATTTCCTATTTATTGAACATTTCTAAATATGAACCAGACACGGAGACAAAGCTTTCCATAAACCACCCCTTTCCAGTCACCTGTTGACGCAGTGGCTGCAATTATTCCCTTTTCACAGATGAACGAACAGAATCCCTGAAGGACAGCGACCGGCCCACGGACGCCCTCTCCTTGGGATCAGGCGAGACCTGACGCAGGTCGGCCTCACTCCAGAGTTAAGGCCTCAATTTAGTTGAAGCCTCCAAAAGGCATTATTTTTCATCTAAGTGATTACAATCTGAACAATTTTAGGGCAAATAAGCGATTATCTAATCTTTTGAGACCTCACACAATGGAGATTTCATTATATTTCTCCAATATCTCTTCCAAAATTATCAACCATCTTACTCAGGAAAAAGAACAACAAAGTTTTGCCTTATGTTTGAATGAGCAGGTTAAATACAGACCCTCGATATCCCATCTGTCCCTCATCAGTGACTGTCTGAACTGCGGGGCCTCCTCTGATTTATAAAACAAAACACTTGTTAACCAGATTCTGGTCTGGCTTCCTTTCTCCCACAGCCCCCGAACCTGGAAAGCCCTCATCCTGAGGGGGCAGATAGCACTCCTGAGAGCTCCCCGGCCCCAGGACCAGGCTGGGCTCTCGCTGCCCGGTGCTCCTGCTCCGCCGGCCTCCCTGCGGCCTCTCCCTGGCCTGCCTCACTCCTCCCATGAAGAAATCCCTCTGCCAACCCTCCGCCAGCTGGGGGCCTGTGGCACAGCCACCCCCTCACCCCCTCAATGATCCTCCACAATCTAGCCTCGCCTACAGTGTGAATTTGCTCTTATTGGACACTGACCTGTATCCACATAAGAAATGCAACTCAATTAGTGCACCTTTTATTAAGCAAGCTGCTTCTCTTCTCAGGCTAACTAGTCCCACTCCTACCCGTGGGCCACAGATGCCCACTGTTCCCTCTCCTTCCAAGCTGCCACCAAGCATGGATTTGGAAGTTTTGGAAGGCTTGTGAACAATTATTTTAAATGGCTATGGATTTGACACATGAAAAGGTAACAGAGCAGGTGGTCTTGATGTCCTACACCAGAAGCTCTGCACAGCTAACCCGCCTTCCACCCCTCCTTCCCTCTGAATGCTCAGCAGAGTGGATGTGAGTAGCAGGGAGGGGATCAAACCCTCTACCACAAAGACCCGAAGCTGAATGCAAGTTATCAGACAAATGGCCCCATCAGGGCGCTGCTCAAGCCCGGAGTGAAATGCCCTGCATGGATGCAAGCATGCACGTGCACGGTTCCTGCTCATTTGTGTTAGTGGAAGGGGTCAGAGATGCGGATAAATCAATGTATCCGACTATTCTAAAATAATTACTATTGATCCATGGAAGACTGGAATTCTTGCCTTTACATTTGAGTATCGATATATATGACACCCCGAAGTCCAGAGTCTTTGAAGGAAAGTGATGCTGACGCCTTCTAAAGATGCCCCTCTGAAGTGCACTGCAGATGCTCTGGTCTCTGAGCCCATCTCACCTCCCTTCTTTCCTCAGCTGGCAGAAAGGACCAGCTCTTAGGATACACTGGGACTTCTAAGTCATGGTTCCTGCCAGAAATGCATGGCCCATCCCACCGGGCAGTCCGGAGTGAGAGGCTCTGCGTGGGTGTGGGCCAGTGGGAGCGCTGGGCTAGTAGGACGGGCAGCAGCTGCCACGTCTAGGCCCGGGAAGGCCTGTGAAGGAAGCGCCCTGGCCCCATGCAGGTCACAGGGATGGGCAGCCCCTGGGCTGTGGTGTTCAGGGACGGTGGGCAGCTAGGTTCCCACAGTGGGAGCTGAGGAAGCGGGCCCTGCCTCTGCCCTCCTCGCGCCGGGTTCCCCATCTGAATCCTGCCTGGGGGCCCATTCGCCCCAGACGGGAGCCCACCCAACCAGCCTGCCAGGCACGAGTGTGCTGAGTGAATCTGAGTGGGGGAAAGGAAGATGGCCACCAACTGGAGACCCTGGGCAGGTGTCAGCACCTCCGCAAAGTGAAGCAGGCAGGACCCCAAGGCTTCAGAGCTTACCCCTGAATAAAGGAGGGGCCCACGGGCACGTTCCTGACCACAGAGCTGAGGCACCGTGGGGCACCATTGTGAGTGGAGCTGACTCGCCTTCGTGTGAGGGACTAAGGCAGGGATGGAGAAAGTACCCTTGAGGCAGGGGAGGCACGGAGGTCTTAGAGGAAAGTCCTCCGGCTGAGGGGCTAACGGAGCACCTGTGAGTGACCGAAGGAAGCAGGAGGCCACATGGATGGGAAGCTCGTGGAAGGCCTGAAAAACCACATTTTGTAGGCAAGAAGGGTTTTTAGGCAAAAGGATGGTGTTCTGCCTCCAGAAGGGGCTGCCATGGGATGCATGGCGAGGAGCACCCGTCGGAGTGACTGGAATCGTGCAGAATGAGACCCGAGAGCCTCAGGAACACTCAGACGGGAGGGAGGCTCCCCATGAGGAGGAAGGGCATGTGGCCAGGAGGGCGCAGGCTTCACGAGGGCGCAGTGGGCAGCGATGGCTCCCCGTCCTCACCGCCGCGCCGTTCAGTGGTGACAAGGGGAAGAGCTGGGTCAGGACGCAGGCGTGAGTTTGATTCTACATCTTTGTTCCTGATTGTACAATTGACACACATTTTAAGTGATCTACAGTGTATAGCAAAGCAGAAGCAAGACATTTATAAAATGACCATAACTAGCCTCTAAGAGATAACCACTGACTTTTGCCACTTCTAAAATGTTCACTGAGTATTAAATATTATGTATCTGTTTGTTGCAGATATAATTTTCTATGTAGGAACTGTATAACATGGTCCTGACACCTAAAAGCGACCAAGTAACTTTAGCTGTAAGTAAATTGCTTTTGCAGAAATTTAGATAATATATCTTACATATGTAACATCTAATTATAGAATTACAATTATATATATAATTATGTAATTGTACATATACATATATATTATCTGAATTTCTACAAAGGAAATATATTTATATATATATTATATGTGTAATATATATATATATAAATCATCTAAATATATATGATATATATACATACACACACACAGAAGTATGACCAAAAAACATAGCAACATTTTTTCATGCCAGTTAATATTCTCCTATATATTCATTTAGTGCCATAATATTCAAAGATACTGTAATTTTTAATCATTCTTTGTTCCTGGACATTTTAAGTTGTTTCTAATTTTTGTCATTACAATTACAGTAGCTGTTTTATGGAGGAAGCCGTGGTACATGTATGATGTTTTGTTTAGTGGAAAGTGAAACGAGTCTGGTGTGCACCGAGCCTCCCCACCTGGAAGGCCGTCCGGAACGGCCCACGTGCTGAGGCTGCGTCTCACATACCTGATCTTCCCATCACTGCCTTTTTTTTCTGGAGAGAGCTCAAGGAAGCCTGGAAAATGGCTGGTTATCTAGATGGAGGTGTATGGATCAAGAGTGGGTAGCAGGAGGCCCTGGGCGGCGCTCCCTGTGCTGTGAAGAGGGGGGGCTAAGGTGGAGGCAGACGAGGAGGCGGGCACCACGCTGTGGAGAGCTTGAGTGGGCATCGCCTTCTCAGAGCAAACGTTGCTTCCTTTCCCTCTCAGGACAGGCCTGGGCTGGAAAGGCTGGTTTAGGGGTGTCAGGCTGTAGGTGCTGGTCAGAGCCAGAGCGGGGTGAAGCCACGCACTGAGAGAGCACCGGACGGGGAGGCGACTTCAGGGTCAAACCAGAGCAACAGCTCCTAAGGACCCATAGGGGACAGGAGCCAAAGGGCAAGGTCATTTGGCCAAGCATTTTCAGGCTTAGAATATTTACCTACATGGGATTTTCCCCAAAGGCATTTTTAATACTATTAGATGCACTGATTTCCAAAAATAGTACTTCAGAGACGTGTTTGAGTCACAGCTCTCTCCTGCTTATTGATACTCCTCAATACCCAGGGCCTGGAGCCGTCCCTGGAAACTGCACGGACATCCTGTGCCCAGAGCACACCAGAGGCGAACTGAGCACAAGGTAAGTGCAGAGTTTGCGGAAAAGTGGGCTGCAGACCACCCTCCTCCGCTGTCTGCTGAGTGTTCACCAGGAGCGGCCCACTGCAGCCTGAAGAACAGTATTTCCTGCTGCCAAGACGTGAACGAGCTAATTGTGTTTTAAACAGTTCACCTTACAAAGAATATTCTTTCTTTGTGTGAAAAGAGCTGTGATTTATTAATTTTCCTTTCTATTATTTGCTATAGACTTTCTCTAGCATCTTCTTCATAAATCACCTCTCTATTGAAACAAATCCTGAAATCACAATGTAATTAGTGTGGATTGCAGGACATGGGTGAGCTAAAACAAGCCCATTTACAATATCCTGGCAGGACACTTCGAGCAGGCAGCAAGGGAGCCTCCGCGGAGGGTGTCCAGGACAGCGTCTCTCACCTTGGCAGACAGTTCCACATAAAAGGTGACACCATCGGGCAGCCGGCACGGAGAAAGATTGCTGGGAGAGGCTCCAAGAACTAAATTAGTAAGGGAACTCAATTATCTTGCTTCTGCCTTCCTCTGGTCAGTATCCCCATTGAACAGAGACAAAACTCAGCATTTTTATAAATGTACTGCTCCGGACCTAGGAGGGCTCTTTCCTTGACCATCTATCTACAAATGTAAGGGCCATTTTTTCTTTAGATTTAGAAAGAGATACGCCACTCTCATAAAAATGTAAATATCCATACCTTCACTTTTTTTAAAGCAGCCAATTTTGATTTTTTCTTTCCAACTTGAAAAATGGAAACAAAGAAATTTTTAAAGAAATAAATAGTATAGGCAACTCACTCAGCTATATATCAAAATGCTGCAGAATGCTCTGTAATATTGACCAGGTGTATTCATACATAAACACACCCCATGTATGTGTCATAACATAGAAGGGTGAGAACATTCTTCAGGTCAAGGATAAAAATCTTATCAAGGAACAGAAAACACAATCAAAGTTTTTTCTGGAAAACATTCATGAGAAGTGATATTTAAAGAAGAGGAAACCCATTTTCTTTAAGATTGCCAATCTACTATTTTACAGTATTTTCAAATTGTCTTAAACCTCATGTGGGAAGAGAAGGGATCCTGCAGAATTTACCTTCTACTGCTGTTTGGTCTGCATTCCCTGACTTCTTTGCTCAACTTTGAATTAGAGTTGGTAGAATCTTAGGTTTTAAACCATGTTACTTGTAATCTAAAGAAAAGAAAAGCCAATTTGCTGGAAAATTATCTACAGCAGCCTTTTTCTTTTTCCATTTTAGGCTGGCTATGTTTGCGGGCAGATTTGGTCTTGAGTGGGGTCTATGTTGACTCATGTCTGTGGAGCTGCGGCTCATGGTGAATGTCCAGGTAAGAGCCAGAGAGCTCAGTGCTGGCTCGGAAAGCTAGGGGCCATTCTTTCCCACCCACCTCTGAGTTACAGAGCCAGGATGGGGCGCTTTCCAGCTCTGGACATGCCAGATGATTTTCCTGTTAGTTAGTTGGATACGACCTTTAATCTTTGAGTCGTGACGGATGCCACAACTAACTCTGAAAAGACCTGATAATGTTGAAGGCAAATAAAAGAAAAAAGCTAAAGCCTGGAAAATGTGTCCCCCTCTTAATTAGCCCGCTTCATAACGGAAAGGCTGCAGTATGGATTGGGGCATTGATTGCTTAGAAAAAAAGTATTAATTTCAGAGCTTAGAAGAATGTTCGTTAAGAAGACTGATGCTGAACTTCCTAATCTTTCTTTAAGTTTTATGTTGTTTGTGAAATCTGGTAATTCCCTTTGTGTATGTCATATATTTGAGGCAGTTTGTGAAGGCCACGACAGAAAATAATAACCCTTCGGGTGATATTTCTCTAGTTTTGTTGTACTCTGAGAATCATGATATGGCTTGAGGCAAAAAATATAATCATAGCTATGAAAATCAAAACAAAAAATACCACAAGGAATGTTTTCAGTAAGACACGTGTAATAGTCACTCTTGTATAGCCTGGTTCGGGGCACCAGTTCCGTTTCTAAAAACACGTGTACATAGATGGCTACAAGTGCTCGTTGCGGCTGTATAGACTTCCTGCATACTCGACTGACCGGCGTGTTCACCTCTGTGTGTGTGTGTATTTTTGTGCATCTCTCACATGGACAGTGCAAGCACACACAGATATGCCCGTTGCCAGATGTGGCTGCCTGTTCATCTTCACACGCAGTATTTATCTATCTGCAGACCTGACTGTGTGCTTGCCATATCATTACTAGCTCAGGGGGAATCATTCAAACCAATGCAATTTGCTCAATATTGGTCAGTTTGACTCCTGACCCTGCTCCCTCGGCAGCGTATCCTTGGCAACCCTCGCCGTGTGTTAAGTCAGGGTGTGCTCATTGGTCTCATCTATGACAGCTTGCTCAAGGCTGCTGCTCAACGTAGCCTGGTCTTCTCACAGAAAATTAGGAATCCAATGATATATCATATTCGGATCAGACTGGTATTTACACCAGGAAAGCCATGGTCATGGGGCTGCCTTCCAGGCACCACGGCAGGAGCCACAGCCCTTTGGTTACTTTCCTGCACAAACCACGCTGTGGGAGTTGTTTTCTTTGTTATTTTACTTGGGGGAAGGAGGATGGGTGGAGGATGTTGTACCGTCTGTTTGTGAGATCACTTCATCAGGGATGGACCAGCTGCTTCAGAAACTGGCAAAATGGGCCGGAAAATCGCATGGAAAACACCTCTCAGAAAATATCAGAATGTTTGCATTTTCATATTTTAAATGAACTTAATTATACAGAGAAGGCACATGGTGTCTATATGTATAACTGGGAAACTGCAAAAACAGGCAACCTGTAGGTACAGGATGTAATGTTGGAATCACCAAGAAAATTCTGAAAATTCCATCTATATAGAGGCTGTTGGTGCTAAATAAGAACTCAGTCTCAGTGTGATGTGTCTGTAGCTGTGACACATTTCCTAGTAAACTGTGGGAGTCAGAAATGATGAATTATTATGGAATAAATAGCAGGATCTGCCCTCACAGAAAACAGTTGTCTCCATCCCCCAGATATCATAGGAAAGAAACCTTGCTTAGTTGATGTTGAAAACTGTTTAACTTTCATGCTTATTTCCTTTCTTAAGAGTTAGAATAAGGATGGTGGTTTTTGCAAAACCAAACAGCCCTGAAGAAGGTCAGCAGAGTCCTGACCAGCAGGAAGCAGGGTCCTGATCAGCTCAGAGGAGCACCAGGCGGGGGCACCGCCCAGCGACACCCCTGGGAACACGGCAACTGGGGGCTCCGCTGTCCTCCACGCAGCTCCTGGGCATGGGCTGGGCTTTCTAGAGAGCCTTAAAGTCCCTCCCAAGGCAGAAGCAGGTCCCTGCCAGCTCTGCAGCCTGTCAGCCCCCAGAGCTGTGGTGGTGACCCCCGGATGGATCAGTGGTGGAGATTTGGGGCGCTGCTTTAGTGTTTAGCAAATCTAGCTGATACTTGTTGCGGAGCCCCATCCTTTTGACTCTGCAGAGCGTGGACGACACTTGTGGGATCTGAAGCCTCTGCAGGCTTTTGGTCCTGCCTGCTGTTCGCTCAGCCGGGGTTGTGGAGCTGGGAGGCCCCTGCCTGGCCTCACCTGGAATATGAACGTGTCCCGGAGGCTCTCCGACTGGCTGTCATCCTGGCCGTCCGCATCCCGCTCTTTCATGTCCTCTCCCTCTGCTCCCTTCACCTCTCTTCCTCCCGAGCCACTCAGCATTTCCACAGACGCCGGATGAGGATGTGGGAAGCACGGTCCAGTTGCAGGCAGCCCTGCCCGCTCCAGCTGCCGTCAGGGTGACCTGGCCTTGCAGCCCCCAATGGCACTCCATTGGCCGCCCCGGGTCCTCTGCCCACCCCTGCTCCCTTCCAGCTGCTGCTCCCTCAGCCCGTTGTCCCCTGCCCTTTCCCAGCTCTGTGCCCAGGAGTCACGTCCTCGGGGAAGTTGGGCCAGCACCCCGCTCTGCATACCAGTCTTCTTGTCCATGTCGGCTCATCCCTGGCTCTCCTCCTGGGACACTCCGAGACCCCGTAGACCTGCGTGGCTGGCTAGTGGTGGCCCTCCCCCGGGGCGGAAGGCAGGTGCACAGACAGCCATGTTCCCCTTCATCCTGAGGCGGAGAGACTGCTGCAGTGTGGCACAAAATAGGGTCTCTGTCCAAAAGTGTCAGAGGAAAGCCTCCTTTTCTCCTCTCTCCCTGCCCATTTCCCCATCGCAGGCACCACGTGCTTTGTCTGGGAGAACGTCACCCGGCCAGGCACACCTGGGCCCAGATGCCAGTGAGGGTGCTCTCTGGTCCCCTGGCCTGTCTCTGTCTTCAGTTGTTAAAGGCATCATCTGTATTTCTGAGTAAAATCTTCTGAGAGGCAGGGGATGGGTGGCTATGGGGGGGCCCCCCAGCGCTGCTCACAGGGGGAGTAGGGCTGGGCTCCCTCTGTGCAGTGGCCTGGCCTGGTTCTGGGAGGGGCAGTGGCTGGACAGGGTTTTCTGCGGATACCTAAGCCAGGCCAGGGGTGACCAACCCCTCTAGGGTGGTTTTGGCTCATTTTTTTAAATACATTCAGTATTTGTTTCATGATTAAAATAAAACATACATATAACTTCTAAACAAAGTGACTTCTCAAGTGTAAATAGTGCATAAGCTTCTGTTTTGTGATGGAAACTGTCTTTGCAGCCATATAGCACTGTTAGGATTCAGTAACAAGACAGCTACTATGTCTTTGAGCTTCTATGGTAAATAAGACTGAGAGTCACAGGGAAGAAGAGCTGGATCTTTGCCCTCAAGGAGCTGATATTTTACTATAAATCCTACTACAAATTTCATTCTTCTCTCATTTCATTTTATCCATTACTCTTATACATACTGGGAATAAAACTTTCTCTCTAAAAATCTACATTGTTGGTAAATTTCTTTGGCTGAAAAAATTTCACATTTAAAAAAAATCAAGTAAGCATTTCTGGGAGGCCTAAGTTACTTTGAAAGCAGAAGGTCAAAGTCACAGTGACCCTTTTTTATTCTTTCAACAAAAAAGAAACTCACGAAGAAACAACAAAATTGCATGGCATCCATCAAATGACAGAAATTATCTGTAAAATCATCCATGTGCAAATCATAAACAAATTGAGACTCACAAAGTAGACACACACACACACTTGCCGGGAGGGAGCAGGCTGCTCGTTTTTCACAAGAACACACATCCCCTGGACACAGTCCTGCCCAGACCTGTTGTCACCTCTGTGTCCTGCGAATGGAACCGTAACTGCCCCCTGTGAAAGTTAAGTCACCGGAGAACCAAGCGGTAGAATGTGCAGTTCACCCCAGCAAAGGCCCTGCGCGGGCTGGAAGGCCCTGGGTGTGCGACCTGGGCTAGAAGTGCCCATCAGAACTCCCATTGCAGCGGTACGTGTCCTGTGGCGCTGCATGACCCTGACGGGTCTTAACCGGATGGAGCTGCCAGCCGGCAGCCTTCCCTCCGACCTGCTGGGAGGCGCACGCTGCTGCCGGAGATGTTGATTCATTGTTGAAGAACGAGAGCAGAAACACGAGAACATGCACACTTAAAGGGAAAAGCAGAATACTGAAAAGGGCTGAACTTCAAGCAGTTGCAGATGGAGGCTTTTCCTGCAGAATGAGGAGGAGACAGTAACTTGCTCTAAACCTAGAGTGTCTACAAGGAGAACCTGCAGTTCTCCTGGTTACAGTTATCGGAAGGAGCTCTCCTTGTTACAGGTTGTAGGAAGCATCTCTCTTCGTAGGAGGAAGGGCTTTACAAGTCAGAATGCTGCTTAGACTTTGTAGGTGCCACCTGGTTTTCCCAGAACCTGTGTGTGTGTGTGTGTGTGTGTGTGTGTGTGTGTGAGAATAAGTCTTCTAGATGACCTTATGGATTACCTGGCGAGAAGACATCTCTCAGGTATAAAGAAGAGACTGCTGGTGGTTACTCAGGACCTTGCTAGCCTGCTTCCATAACATTTTAGCCAAAAAAGAAGAAGAAATGTCTGATCCTTTCCCATAGGTTCAGTTGAACTAAACCAAAAGAATTTTGTATTTCTCTTATAAATTATTTAATACTTTTAGTTCATCTAATTGATCAAAATCGCTGATCTAACTAAAAAGTGCACAAATTTATTTCTTTATATGTCTGAGTTTGGTGAGTGGGTTATTAGTTTCATGGTCTAAATTAATTTTTAAGTTAATGACACAATATAAATATACTAGTCATTGGGATAATATAACCCATTATTGCATTACATAGTTTCAGACAGACTATTAGAATAAAAGTTCTGTAGCTATTAAACACATCTCATACGTACTTATGACTGGAAAAAGCTTAAATTACTCGGTACCTTTATAAATCATCCTAAAATTTTATGCACGCATACAGACAGATGTATAATTTTTATGTCACATATAGCTTTGAAAGCAAACCTAAAAGCCTATAACAAATACAATATTTTTATTTTATTTCAGCTACAAGGAAATAACCAACAGGCTGCTAGTTTGGTTGACTCTTTGTTCAGCACTGTCCAAATGAATTCACAATAAAATAAGATTGCTCTTAACAATTCTAACTTGTCTGAAGAGATTGAACCGGGCAGATTACCTTTTCATCAACACACGCACATTTTCTGTGTCAGCCACCCAGACACACACACACAAAAACAAACTTGTAATGAGCGGGTGCTTTATCAGGCGCTTTCTCCATCCTTCATTAAACGACAGAAAATTGCTCTTTGCTGGGATTGTCAATGCTGCCTGTCCTCCCAGAAGCCCATTTGTTTCACATGCGAGCCCCGGATATTGCAGGGGTTTGCAGATTTTAAGTGACAAATTGTGCCCGAGTTTGCGTTGCTCTGGGAGTTGTGTTTGTTTGGCTTCTTTGGGTTTTGTTTTGTGAGACTTCCCACGAGAGGGGATCACCCACAGCAGACGGGCATCTGTGTTTCCCACTGGCGCAACCAATCCTGTCGCACCTATGCACCGAGCGATCTTTCTGTTCCTGGAAGTGTATTCAAAAGGCTCTGTACCCTCAAAAAAATTTCTGTGCAAGGTGTAATATATGTGGCTAGTTTAGACTAAAAGCACAAACAAAATGGGAAGTGTGTAGTTTCATTGCCTTCCTCTGTTCTTCATTAAATCTTATTGAATTTGTCATCTTTTTTAATTGCGCTGACCGCTAATGGCGGTGAAAGGGTTTTTTTTTTTAATGAGCTAAAAACTTAACAATTTGACCCCCTCTCACAGGGTAACTCCTCTGGAGCTCTTCAGACAAAGAACTTAGAAATAACAGAAACAGGGCTGTGTCAGGGCAGCCTGTGGATGTAGGGGTGGGATCAATGTACATTATTGAGCTTTGCTTCGGCGTCACACTGAGGGTATAATGCATGGGCCCGCGGCTTGTTTGAGTGGTCATCATTTATTCATACCCAAAGATTAACCACACAATATAATTGCTGAAATTCTATCACAAAGGTGAATGAATAGGTGGGACTTCAAGCTTACTTGGGGAAGGGTGGGGGTGGTCATACTGGAGAGAAGATGATAGTTTCCAATAAAGACAGAGCAGGGCTCACTGCAACATTTACACATGCCCTGAATTTCCGTCCAAACAAATGGAGACGATTTTCGGACCAAGCCTGCAGCGGGCCATGCCCTTTAATTGCCATTTACATAACAGAGAATCATTAATTTCTAATTCACCTATTATTCACTCTCTTTAGCATGCTATGTCGATGTCTGTTTGGGGCAGTGAAATAAATGTGGTTTCTGCGGTGCTTTAGCGACCTACCATTTTGTGATTTTATATGTATTTTTTTATGCTTTTTTGACCTCAACACACTGCTTTCTATGGGGAGCAAGCTCAGGGTTCTTGTTTAGATATGATTGATGGTGCTACATTAACCCTTCATTGACCTAGAAATGCCCTAATATTAAAACAGTTTGACACATAGAAAATCAAAAGCCCTTTTATTGAAAGTGCTGTTGTCCGCGTCATAAGCTCCCTCAATGCGCTGTCCCAGTCACATCGTCAATTTCTTGCTCCTATTGAGTTCTGTATTGAAAACCTAATGGACAGAATCCTTTGTCATTTCTGTCCCAGTGACCAGCAAATAGCTCAGAGAAAGTCTGCCTTCACATCACTTCAGGCTTTTCTAACCGACACAGCCAAGAGAGCACGTTAGTGGTTTAGGCAAAAAGACTTATGGGAGGTTGCGGGCGGGCGTCACAGGCCCCTTTGTTTACTCACGGACTTGCAAAGCTGGGCCTTTGTTCTTCTTACTTCCTTGTCTTGGAGCTCACTCAAGTGACATGGCAGCTCCGGACAGGCCTCTACAAAGGGCTTAGCCGCTTCTGACCCCACGCGGGAGTACTTCTAGTAACTGAAGAATTCAACTTTTTTCTTTTAACTTTTAATGTTGATATAAATCCACATATTTCATTAACTCTGACACATTTGTAAAAACTTCAAGTTTGCTCAGAATGGCTTACTGATGAATATGCTACGAGACTGTCTCCATAAGGAACATTTCAGCAACAGGCCGTATCCCCAAAAGATGTCCCCACATAGCTGCCCTGTGAAATCACGCTTTTAACACCACACACGGTCTTCCTGTGGACACGCACATACATATGCCTAAAGAGGAAGAAGTTCATATGTGGGAAGACAAAAACGGCATCCCAGCGATGCCGCTCCCCGTCTGACCCGACCTGCCTGAGGTCTCGTGGAGACGGCACCACAGCGGACGGACGGCCCTCTGGAACGGCTCACTGCCCAGCACTGGAGCGCGGGACCCGGCGGTAGCGGTAGGGACCTGACCTCGTAGCTGAGCAGGACCGCCCTCGGAGGACCGCCGCCAGCTGCCGCCTGCGGGCTGGCATGTCCCTGCAGAAAGCCCACTCCCTGCCCTGGCCCAGCGAGGCCGGCTTTGCCTTCATGGCCGCAGTGCTTACATGATGCTCCTGGAAGTCCCTTGTATCTTTGTTTTTCTTTTTGTTTGTCTTTGTCCCCAATGCTGTTCCTAAAGATCTTCCAGATTCCGGTGGAAGAGGAAGAAGGCATTTCCCTCCTGCGGGCCCCGGACGCCTTCCACACACGCCTTCAGCTCCCACCACCAGCTTTTCCTGAGGCCGCTACCACGACCACCTCTTGCCATTTTTTAGTCAACCTGCCAAGTCACTGCAATGCCTTTAATACGTAAGAAAGTCCAGCAACTTCAGTGCAATTATCATGTCTGGGGAGAGGATGTGGGGGGTCAGGAGGAAGGTGACTGAAATACACCTGCAACGTCTTACTTGACATGAAGCCCGCAGTGCCTAGGACAGTGTGTGGTGTCCACTAGTGCGTCCCCACCACCCTGTTCTTCAACTGTTGAAATAACAGCCCTGCTTCCCAGTCCCGTACCAGCGCTGACCCTCAGGAAAGGCTGCCTGCCGCCCAGCAGGGCCTCCAGTGTCCACGCAGGACTTCAGTTAGAGGTATTTGTCAGTACACGGTTACTGTCCTATCACTGTCTTCACAAAAGTAAAATGGATTTTTAAATTTCAAAGAGAGCCTTAGGGAGACGCCTCATGTGCGCCACGGTGCAGGCCTGACCACCGGCCCCCCGGAGCTCCAGGCCTGTCACTGCGCCACAGACCGTGGGGCCCGCTGCCCTCCCCGCGGCCAGGGTTCCAGACTCGGGCCTCGTGCCCCACCCGGTGACCTGACCTGGGTCGGTGCTCCCCTGGCCGGGATGGGGGTTTGGGGTGCATGGCTCCTGGGAGCGGTCAGCGCCGGGACGTCTAGGCGGTGGCACATAACACCCTTCCCACGGGTGGCCAGCGGAGCCACTTGGCCCTCCAGGCAGGAGGACCTTCCGGCCTTCCAGCCCCAGGCGTGGTGCCTGCAGAGAAGGCCTCCCACAGCCGGTGACCCCATCAGGATGCCTTGTCCCCAGGGCCGCACCCCACTTCTAACAGACCAGGTACACAAAGGAGAGCCGTAGGCTTAGGGGGCAGGAAAGAACCACAGGACAGAAAAGCCCTGTCAGTAGGTCCAAGCCCGGCAGAGGACCGGAGCGGGCGGGCAGCGGCCTGGTGACCTCGCCCCGCAGACAGAGAGCCCCGCAGGCGGATCCGCTGGATCACGTGCAGTGTGGACACGAACGCGGTGAACGGGCTCTTTAAGACCTCAGGCATGAAATTTAAAATTGAATCCTGTCAAATCATAGGAACTCAAGTGTAATTCTTGTTGTGCGGATGACAGCGGGCTAATTAGCCATCCTGGGGAGAGGCCCTTTCACCTCTAGGGTCACAAGCCAGTGTCCTACCCCTTGTTTATTAGCTTAACACAAAGGGTCATTACGATAATCCCACCCTCCCTGGGCTTTTTCCTGGTCTCAGTTTGATTCTGGGTAAATAAAGCTTTGTGAATAAATGTATATGTAATTGTTTCCATTGTAATACAGTTTCTACTTCCACTGTATTTAATTAGTATTTCTAACGCCTTTTGAAAGTACTTGCACAGGAAAATTACTAAGATGGTACTTCACAAAACCCTACCCATGATCCGGCCCTGGCCTTCTATTCGGGAGACAGACAGACACAGAGAGGATGGAATCAAGACCATTCTTAATTTCCCAATTATGGTTTCTGTTCAAAAATTAAAGTCCCAAGTATAATTACTTCTTTATATATCTTCTGGCTAAACTTATTACTTTTTTTCTGTACTGTACTAAACTGCCTCAGCTATTTTATAAAAGCCAAGTATTTCACTAAGCTCTTGCAATATTGAAGGAATCTATATTCTGAGAATTTGAAAACATGTCAGCCCACCTAAATTACATATTGATCAGGTTTAATTGCATGCCACCCATCAGTATTAGGTTTGAAAATTCATAAAAGAGAAATAATGTCCTCTTTGTGGATGATTACTTCTGGGGCATTTAAATGAATTCCATCACTTAACCTGGGCTGCCACAGATTACTGAATCTTGCCATCTAGCCATTCAAAGACCGATGCAGTTGAACAGCTGTTTTCCAACTATCAGAGAACAGCAGAGTGCAAACAATATAAATTTATATAGATTTTCTTTTAAGGAAAATAGCAAAGTAAAACATTGAAAGTAAACATTCATTTTTCAATTGCTTCCTGAATCACCCTCATTGTCTCCCTATAGAAGCATTCATTTTTAATTCTCTTTTGGATCTCAGGCATCCTTTTATTTCAAGTAGTAATTCACATCTTAATTAATATGCAGTAATCAAAGAGATAAGCAAAGATAAACGATTCGCAGCTTGGTTTCACTTGTTAAGGTTAATTTTTTATGCTAGTGCATAGAAGGATTTTAATGCTGACCATTTCATTTTCTTCAAAAAAATACTCAGAAGTTTTGTATTGTCTGTGGTGAATGCTCTTTAAAAGCTCTCTTCTCATGAAGGTCACATTGGCTAAGAAAATGAGTTCATCATTAGTTTTCAGGATGTTCTTTACATTTAGAAATTATGTTTGTGGGTATTGGTTGTGTTTTGAGAAATTGTGCTTATGTATGTTTTTCTTTACAGATTATCAATACAAAGTAAAAAGAACCAGTTAAAATCATTGGGCTTACTTGGATAATAGTTTAAGAGCTACATTTTATTTGGACACTTTGAGGTAATAAATATCTGTGAGCATAATTAACTGTCTTTATCTAGGACCGGTCCTGGACATGCTGCTTTAGGACCTTCTGTATTGTCTTCCTTTAATGCTAAGATGGTCAGTTTTTTCCTGAGAATTATTTGGATCTGAGAGGTGTGCTAATGGGATTTGTTTTTAAATAGTGGGTTATTATATGTAGACACCGAACAGACGGGCCACTCTGCCTCCTGCTTGGCACAGATGGGCAGCATGTTTTATTGTTTATGAAGCAAGGGTAGTGTTCTCTGCAAGTGAACCCTCTTGACATGTCTGACTTCATTGTTTATTTGGCTGAAATGAGAGTTGTGGGGTCCAGAAAATAATGGTTCACAGGGACCGAGGGGCACAGTTGTGTCTTGAATCCTCACTTAGGTCACGATTGCATCAGGACCATCTAGGAGGATCAACTACCGCTTCTGAGACAGCTCAGGATACGTCACCGTAAACTTTGGGTGGGTGACAAACACTGGCTCTCTGCCCACACTCACATCTGATGTTTCATCAGCACTTTATTCATGTGGCAGCCGACTTAGGCGTATGGTTTTGCCTTATTCTTAAGGAGAAGATGAGGAAGGAGAAGCGAGCTTTCTTACTCCTTCCCACCCATGGAGGTCGGTGTGTCATGCAGTCAGATCAACCAAATTTATTGGAATCTCATCAATATTTTGTGAAAGGACAATGCTTGCACTTTACTGATCTACTATTTACTATCTAATTCATTACATCATAGTAGAACAAATCTACCTGAATCACCCACAGGCAAATGACTTTTTCCAATACTCCATGAAATATTAGCAAAGAGCATGCAGCCAGGGAAAACTTGAACTTTCTATCTTTAGAAAACCTAAGGTTTGTCCTTGATGGATTGTCAGTATGAGGCAAGGAAAAATTGATTTTACTTTTGGGTATGCAGGAGCACAAAACAAAATGCTCGTGGAAAGAGATTGTCCTTGAGCAGAACCAGTCGTAAGGCAAGGGACGAGGGGTGGAGGGAGGGGACATCCTCTCAGAAAGGAGAAGCGAGTTGGAGCTTGAAATGTGCAAAATGAAACTTATCCAAAGGCCTAAAAGAAATCAGGCTGACACAAATAAATTAGGCTGCATCTAAATGATACTTAAATAAAATGAAAATATGATGAGGGACAGCGTGTTCCTTAAATTTTCAGAACCCTGGTAAAATCATGTGAATGCAAGTACATACGTTGTTTCTCACCCAGTTGAATGTGACTTGGTAAGAATCCGCGCAATGGAGGTCATGTCAGGAAGCCAGCCAGAAAGTTGTGGTGATGGTGGTGGTGTTGGAGGTGGAGGTGAGGGTGGTGATCGCGATGGTGGTGGTTCTGAGTGGGCTTCTAGGGGGAAGCAATGTGCAAAGCGATCTGAAATGACACACTGAGCCTTATGGAGAGAGTCCTCCATGTCGATGGACAGCTGACCTGCACAAGAATCCACTGGCATGAAAACTGCTTCTCACTCCTTGGGATTCTCTGTATATTTCAGAAAAATGAAAAAGCACCCATTTGGGAAGACAGCACAGCAGAATGTAAATAGCGTGTGCTTTGACTCAAGGAAAACAGGAGTTCAGACCTGAGTCTTACTAATTATGTGAACCTAGTCAAGTTACTCACTTCTGTGTTTCTTATCTGTAGAATGACAATCATAAAATCTTGGCCAAGTTTATTATTTGGGTTTAAAGTGATAATACATGTAAATCACATGGCCTAGTCTTGGTTCATATTAAGCACTTAATAAATTATTTCCTTCCTCACCATCTACTCAAACATTCATAACATGTAGCACAGATCCTAGCTTTTCTGGGTGGGTTGGATTTTTCGATCATCTATAAATCCATCAAGCATTAAGCCCCATGTTTGTGGTACTAGAATGCGGGGAATGAAGGCCAGGCGACATTCATCATATTTGAATGTCCGTCCCTTTTTCCTTTGCCCCTGGGAAAAATTTATATGACACTTTCTTCTCCATAACCCTTTGCCACCCTTAGCCACTTGTCAAAAGCCAGAACTTTACTGAAAAAGGACCTCGTCTAGTGATGAAATAAGATATTGACTTAATAACTGAGCCAATGTCACATTATAAAATAATATTTGTGCCGATAGGAAGACATGGCGGGCAGTTTACCATGAGGTTTCACTTTGTCCAGTTTTTTCCCACATTTTAATTTTTTAATTCTAAAATATCAAAAGAGTAATATGTTCTTATGAAATTGGTGCAATTACTTAAATGTATTTCTTATAATGTGCCTTTTAGGGTAAGCTTACATATATTATGCTCATTTTCACTTATTATCAGCTTATTTGTAAGTGAAGGGGTCCCCGATCACACTAACTTTGCAGGAAAGGGGGATTTATTAGCTCATGTACCAGGCACGGAACAGTCAGAGTTAGAGTCAGATGGCTAGGTGCAGAGAACGGAGTATTTATTTCTTCCACCTTTTCTTAGGTGGGGCTGAGGTGTGGAGGGATAAGGACTCAGATTTGCCCCACCTGTGTCATCTTCCCTTCTGGGGGGAAGAGGAGGGCATGAGCTGCCACCCCAGGAAGGCCTCCTGGCTGGAGTGTGCAGAGAACCTTTCCAATCACGAGCTGCATGCTGGGATGGACAAAATAACACCAGCACTCTACATGGGAGTTGCCTCATTTTCATCCACACCATTAACGCATAGTTATTATAAATGCAAATCCTAAATTACTATATGCCTATAAAAGATCCAGTGTGTGTTTGAGATTTTGTAATGTAACTTTAAGGAAATGTGACCAAATATTTAAGATTCAGGGAAATGTTCAAATTTGTCTCAGCAACTATCCATCAATTATTCTAGTGTTGCTACTTTTTATCCTTGAAGTTCTTGGGGTCATGGAGTTTTACAATCATGACCCTCTTTATCTAGTAGGTAGATCAATAACAAATAACTTATTCCTCAGTAGCTGAGAAACAGTCTGCAGAAGTCCTAATGTGCTTTTTGTACCAAATTAAAGTGCATCCTCAATGAATCATTCCTAAGTGTCCTCTGATAAATTCTGAAATGGCCACTGCCTTCAGTGTACTGTAAATATTTCTCTTCTTTGGTGACTGTCGTCAGTAAATGTCCTTCTCTCCTCAGACCAGTGGCCAAGATATACTTGCGATGAATCTCTAACTACTACTTTATTGCATATTCTCAGAGTGGCTACACTTGGAAAATAATGCTACAAACACTTTGGCTTTAGGAGTAGAGAAAAATAAGAAATAAATAAAACTGAAAGGTTTAGTGTAGCCAATTACTGAACTAGCATTTGATGATAACTACTTTTACTTAATTAAATTTCTATCAAATTTCAGTATACCTTCTATGGATGGAATTGTTTCCCTCCAAAAAGGTATGCTGGTGACCTAACCCCCAATAGCTGAGCAAGAAATCCCATTTTGAGACAAGGTCTTTATAGAGGTAATGAAGTTAAACAAGGCAGTGGGGTGGGCCCATATCCAATAGGATGGGCGTCTTTATTAAAAGGGAAGTTTGGATAGAGACATACAAATACAGAAATAGAGAGATACAGGTAGTCATTATCATTGTGTACATTATATATATATATATATATATTCATGTTATATATATATATATTCATTGTTATTAATTTTAATTTCCCATTGGAATAAGAGTTTGGGAAGGAAGAGAAGGCCTTGCACATATCCCTTACCTGTCTTGAACCCAATGATTTAACAATGTTTTTAGTTACATGAACTACATACCTTAGGTTGAGTTTAGAGCATACACTTTGAGATTTTATTCTTTTGATTCAAATCCCATTTCCACAATTCATGAGTATATGACTTTAGATAAAAGTCATTTTATCTCGATATGCTCAGGTTATTTGTAAAACAATCTTAATTAAAATGATAGGTAATTTGTATAAAGTGCTGAGCATATATTCTGTGGCATATTAAAAAGCTATAAATAAATGTCAGCTATTATTATACCACCAAAGTCAGAATTTCATGATCATAATACATTTCAAAAAGTAACTTTTATACTTTTATGATCATTTTATAGTCATATTGACTTTAGAAGAAATAGCTGTGACTGTTGAAAACCAGAACTAGACTTCTTTATAAATGTAACAGCCACGTACACAAGCCCCCTTCTACACTGGATTGCTAGTTCACTGATACTGACTAATAGAAGCCCAAAAGTGGTGAGCTCAAGCCAATAATGTCCATAATATAATATAGGCTTTGGGGTAAACAAAAGAAAAGGATATAATAGTGTCAGCAACTAAGATATGAAAGGTTAAAATACTCTGAGCACAGTTTTAGGGAAGACAGGCATGAAGGGTGGGGGGTGGTGCGGGAACACGTGGGTGTCGTGGAGGTGGGGGGTCATCTCACTGGGGTGCTGAGTGTGCTGTGAAGGTGGTTGTTCAAGGTCTGGATGTTACTTGAGCTTTGGGAATTACTTGTGGAAGCAAATAGGAAAAAACCAGTGCAATTAACTTCAAACACTGGGATGGTGTGAAATTTAGATGGAGAGGCAAGCAGCTGCTTCTATGAGTTCATTCACATTTCCTGTAAGAATTCCTCCAGGGGATGCCCGCTTACAAAGCCAAGAGGAGAAACAGGATAAAATTACATCGGATCCTCCCTGTGAAGAAAGACGAGGAACTCAATCCAGGTGATCTTGTTACGTTCAAAGTGTATCAGATGGAACGGAGTTTGAACGCATCTGCACGTGAAGTAAACTCCTCCCTAGACATTCGCATGAGGGCCACCTTCAGCGACGGCTCTGGGACCAGGTGGCCTCTATTGGTGGCACCTGTTCACACCGCGCAGAGGGCGCTGTGCGCAGAGTAGGTGGGGACGTCCGCCAATGATCACTTCTCACACGTGAGGCGGTTGTGTGTTTGCTCATTCTCGTCTGTGAACTAGATTCAATGATGTCCATTTCCATTAGGCAAATCATTCCAGTGATGTAAAAGCTCGTTGACATCTAAAGCTCATGACCATCTAAAGTTTGGGGAGCACACCTCCAACAGGGCAAATGGAGCTCATGAGCAAGAATGTTCTGGAAGCAGACATACCCACAAACCTGTTTGGGAAATATGAGCGTTTATTTCGAGGAGACTGCTACAACTCCTGAGACAGAACTATCCTGAGAATTGGTTGAAGTGCATGGTATCTGAGAAAGGAGGGACTGCCCTGCGCTGATGAAAAATCTTCACAGAAAGGACACAAGGGGACCAAAAGTCCTGGAGAGTCTCTCTGGGCTCTTCCCCTCTTCATCACCAGGCCCCCTGCTGGGGGGCAATACCCCATCCTATATGGGACTAGAGGCCAAATGCAGGCAGGGCCACCAGGCATCGTTCCAAACGGGACTTTCCCAAACCCTCATCCTAGTCAACCCCCGTCTGCATCTGGCTACAGGTAAGCTTTATGTTTAAGGGTTACTGACAGCAAAATTCAAATAGGATGTCAGGCGGCAGTGCAGCCATAAAATGCCATCGCCTGTAACCTCAGCAATCGGAGTGAGTGCGGCCACTCACAGACCTTCTCCATTCACGAAGCCACTTAGACTATGGCCTTCTGCTGGATTCAAGACCAGAAAACAGGTGTGGGTTCTGTCCCCCAAGAGACTGTTCTCTGGAAGTAGCAGGTTCTGCACAACCCATCTGGAATTACATCTCTTCACATTGAAATTGTCATCCTGTGACATTAAGACCAGGAATGCCAATTGTCCTTTGATCTTGATTATCTATAAGCAAAGTAATCGCCAGAAGCAGCAACATGCAGGTGCAGGTTGGAGGCATTGATCTTTGTTTGCTTTGCTTCTTGGCATCGAGACCATAACTGTCATGTACGCTAAAGCACGAAATTTACTATCTTTATAAAGTTTTACCAAATCAGCTATGGAGGAAGACACCCCTGGCAGCTTACCATTAGGGTCCTAGGAGAGCTAAGGCGCCTCACTGTGTCTGTGGTTAGGGCTTGTCCTGTGTTATATGTTCAGTGATAAATATAGGGCCGTTAGGAAATTCTGCATTTCCCCTGAAAACTTTGTTATTCTTAGGAAGATCATTTGAAATATACTTTGCAATGCTTTTTAGGCATTAAGTGCTTTTAATTTTACAAGTTCATGTTTCCCCAGCTTGTTTAATAATATTAAAGATGTGTGTTTCATGAGAACTTGCCAGAAGACAATAATATTTTTAAGACAGTTCATAGTTATTTCCCTGGCATAAGGCTAGCATTGCCCTAACAAGGACTTAACAGATGGATTCCAGACAAGATACAGTAAAGAAAAATATAAAATGAGATTCAGAAAGAAGTAAGCTTTTAAGTACATTTTTCCTTTTACTGCTTCTGAGCTTCAAATTTAAAGTGCACAACCATGTAATAAATAACCACCTCCTGGAAAGAACAAGGGTTTGGAATCAGAAAATCTGCAGTGGAACCAAAGCCCTGTGACACAGGGCCAACAGGGTGTCTGCGGGCCAACGACTTAACCTCTGGAGCCTCGAAGTGTGTCAGAGGTCATGACATCAAATGCAAGCTGGCACGTGGTCGCTGGTTAGTGAATGTGTGTTAAGCAAATAAGAAATGGGCACAGAAATATAAACTACGGATTTCTGCAACATGTCACAAATTTGATCCTGGGGGCTCACATCAGGCGAGAGAAAATTCAGCCCCTGTACATCGGCTCCATGCAGCACATGTTTTGGGAGCGAACCCTTTGTGCTTGGGGGCTCCTGGTTGCCAGCTCGAGCGGTCTTTCCTGTTGTTTCACTCTTTTCTTGCAAAGCCTTGGAAATTGTGAGGTACCCCAGGGCTCGCTGGACCGTGGGTCCGTCCTCCGCAAGCCATGCAGCAGGCAGAGAGCAGGGCACAGCAAGGCTGTAACAACTCCTGCAAGTCAGCGAGGAAGCCTGTCCTCCCGGACCTCCACGCTCCATGGTGGGGCGTAAATGAAGGGACCTCATGTTCCATCTCTTCCTTTTCTCCTAAAATAGCTTCTTGGTTAAAATTTTACAGAAACTGTTCTGTCACTCCAGGGCCTGTTGGAGCCCACCTAACATAGTAAGTGCTATGTTTGTTGAAAGAATATCTATGAGGGTGTCCACCCCTATTGGAAGTAATCATGAGTTGTGGAAAAAATCAACATAAAAGTGATGAAAAAACAAATGCAAAAATATGAAAAAACAACCCATGACTTGGTTTATCATATTAAAGTAATGTAATAATGTTAGCAAATGCTTGCTTTTGTATTCCATAGAATATAGCTTTTAAGCAACACAGGTAGGAAATGCAATTTAAGATGTTTCTTGCAGGGAAGGACCTGGTTTTTTGCCAATCCTTTTCTCTCTCATACATGTCGTATTCACTTGGGCCCTTATAAAGATTTTTAGACATGGTTGGAGTGAGTTAAAGATGCAGTGGAAGAGAACAGGGTGCTTTTGATTTGGGAACATTTGAGGGCTGTACAGATGGGGTGACTGCCTGATGTAGCCTAGAAACGCCTAGTTTATCACGTGCTGCAAGTTAAGTTCTGTTCTGAATTGCTAGACTCACTAACTGTTCTCTTTCCCAGTAGAGAAATGGAATTGACTACTATTGCTCCTGCAGGGACCAAGATGATGAACTTTCCCACCTTCACGATGCCCCCCTAGACCACTGGGGCCCTGCAGGTCCCACAGAGCAAGAGGCCTTCCATGCAGCAGCATTTGCGAAATGGCCTCATTTCAAACAGTGGGGCCAGACCAGCATCACTTAGCTCATTAACGCTGCAAGTCCTGGAAATGTCCTTTTCTACCCACCTTTATTAATTGTTAGCATTTTTTATTAAGGTGATTAGAAGTTGCTCACATTTTTTCTTACCCTTCCATGCAATGAAACTAAATATAAGTTCTACAGAGACATAGGACCTTAAATCTTAGAGAAATTAGTGAGACTCCCATGAATTTCAAAAAAATGCAACTCCCTGGCCCTCAAAGCATGATTCAGAAAATCATTAAATATTATTATCATGATAATAATTTCCGTAGAAAGACAGCGTCATTTCATACCAACACCCGAATGGGGTCCACATGAACTTGTGAATTTCCATTCAAGGACCAATTGTAAACAGACAAATGTTTCCCTGACCACAATATAACTTTTATTTTTAAAAGTATGCATGGAATGCTCACACTGCATCACCGCCTTACTCAGCACGGTGTATGACAACGGTCAGCACTTACATGTGTCAGTGTTGTGATGCAGACATCGGGAGGGCTGGATGGCCCTGCGGTTCCAGAGAGCTCTGTGTCTCTGTGCCCCTTTCCACCCCCAGTCCTTGCTACAGTTAGACGCTGAACGGCAAGAGGAACCTTTAGTGGTTTAAGGAAAAGTAACCTGGATCAGAGTGGCTGTCTGTCTAGTCATCCTCGTGTCCACAGTGGTTGGCAACGCCAGCTCTTCTCAGCATAGAATTCTGACTGACAGGTCTGTGAATGGAGCCCAAGGACTTGCTAGGCTTTTTGACTTAGGCTGTTGGTCTTCACAAAATGTGCTTATGTACCCATTCCTTAAAAATACGTTTAAGCGCTTGTATCCCCAAATGAAGTTTAATTTTGAATCCCCAATTTTTGAGACATATTCAAATGGTTGCAAATATGTAATTTCTCAACCCCAGTGTTTTAATACCTACTGCACAGAAGCCTCGCCTAACTCAGTCTCGGCTGCCCTGGCATGTGGACATCTACCTCTTAAGGATATGTTGTTGTGATCCACAGAGAATTTCAAGCGGCTCCAGAATTCAAGGACAATTTTAAATGAACTTTCCCAAACATATCCTCCAAATTTGACAAAAATCCCTCAGGGGTTATCAAGTTGCCAGAAACGTACACGGGAAGGGCTATTTCGTGCTGACACAGAGAAGGGTCCTTGTCGGTCTTGCATTTATGTTTTGTGGCCTTGGAAAACAGATGATAAAAATCTATAAGATTTGGGGCCTTTCTTTTGTCACAGTTTGGGGGAGGGTCCTAATTTAGGGTGTTTCCTTTTTGTTGCACACATATGAGATCCATCCCTTCCATTTGGATGGACTCAGCCTAACAGAAATAAATTTAAAGTGACTAAAAAAGAAAGAAGAATAGAAAAAGAACCTTAAGTACAATTATGGAGTAGCCCATTCCATAAGTGAAAATTTTTCATTGGTATTAAGTGGAACTTCCGTTTTGTAGCATTTCCAAGTCCTCATATGGCAGTCGGAGAAAATAAGAAAAGAAGAAGAAGAAACCGTTATTCAGCACTTCCTATGTGTCGGCCTTTGCTCAGCAATGTGCAATGTAACCATGTCTCTCCTCCTGTAACCTGATGAACTGTGCTCCCTTTCACAGGTTAGGAACCTGAGACCTGGACGGGACAAGGGAAGCTTCCCAGGCCCATGGCAAAGCCAGAATTTTAACACCACAGTTCAACATGGAGCCCCACCCTCTGTAGGCCTGCTCATGTCATGGTCCTTTGGATTTTATCACTTACTATCTCCATGAAAGTCTCAGTTCTCTAAAGCTATGGCGTGAGGGGCCTCACCTGTGCACACCTGCACAGCTCGAGGGGAAAAGGCTTATTTTCAGTCACGCACACTGGTCACAAATGGTGTCCTGACCCCTGGGTCTAAAGGCCCAGATAGATTGTGACCAGATTTCACCATGCAGAAGCACCGTTGGTGGGTTGTGCACACGTATGGGTTTGTGAACCGGCCTGGCGTCCATACCCGTGAAGGTGAAATGGAGACATTTTGAGACACATTAGGACTCAGAACATGACCTTATTCTCAGGCGTCCTCAGAACAGAGAATAGAGCACCCGGCTGGAGGGGGCGCAGAGCGGAGACAAACAGGCCCCACATGGAGCTGGGGGCCCCCGAGGGGTGAGGGGCAGTGGCCAGAACCCCAGGGTCCTGTCCGGGCAGAGCGGGAAGGGCCTTAGTGGGGCAGCCTCGGGGGCTTGGACAGGTAGATGCATGAACTTCAAAGAGGGAAAATAGTGTTGAGAGACATTTAAAGATCTACGGAGAGGTTAAGGAAGATTCAGTGATAAATATTAAGCAAAAGGGCACTCAAAGCACTAACTTTAAAAAGGATGAATATCAATCACGCTAGTATGGGGGTGTCCCGCTCACCTGCCAGGCGGGCTCTAAGGGCACAGTGTGCGCGGTCAGGGGACGCCAGGACTGGGGAGCGGGGGTGGGCCTGGCTGCGCCCTGCGGGTGGGAGGCAGTGGTGGTGCGGGGGCTCCGTCCTCACCTGCCTGGAAGGCTCACAGACGGGACCCAGCAGTGTAGGTGCAGTCGGCAGAAATACGGATTCATGTGCTGGAAGAAACCGAGAGAAGGCAGCAGTTGACTGTGGCTGCTTCTCAGCAGTAAACTTAGCTATAAAAAGTAATATGCAACTCTGCTTGTCTTTATCAGCCTGGAGATTCTCTTGGCCTTTCAAATTTTGTGCCTGTATTTGATAAAAAAATAATTATTATATTTCACAATTATATACTGTAGCATTCATAATGACTTTTGTTATTGTATAGCAATACGTTTGAAGCTTTGTAGGCTGGAATACATGATAGAGATTTCCTTTATTTCATATATTTAACATTTGTCATTACTTATTTAAAATAAACATATAACTTCAAATTTTAAAAATACACCAGCTCATCTAAGAATGCTTAATCATTTTTTGTATAAACAAATTTAGCCAAAATCTTACTAATCAAAGAAACCAGAGAAAATCAAAGTTTGCATTTTGGTTTATTTCCCTTATGATCGCTAGAATGTATATACACCTCTGTTCATACCGTTTATAATAATTTCATTTTTGTGTTTTTAAGATCATAAAAATAAAAATTTCATGTAATGCGAATTCTTCAATGCATTTGAGTGATGGGCTGCTGTTTGCCGGTGTCCTCCTATTTCTTTTATTTCTATTAAGAATAGTCTTCAGCTGCATGGAATGTTAGACAACTATTAAGCTAATGATGTAGACTTATATTTGACCTCAAAAAAGAGGTTTGTGATTTATTAAATAAAGAAAGCCCATTAGAAACAGTATTTACTGCATGTGCATTACAGCCTAAGTCTGTAAAATTTTTCTCCAATATTCATAAATTTTGTATGTTATTTTGTACTCAGGAAAAAAAAGAGACTCTCCCTATTTGAAAACAATAAAAGCAAATGTAATGGGCTGCAGCAGTGCATGCAGTCGGGCAGAGCAGACTGACACGCCGCAGGCTGTTGGGAACAGTCAGTGCATTTCAACCTGAGAAATCACGCCTGCTCCCTGAATTCCCAATTCCTGGGCCTCCTCCTAGCATCGTAAGACCAAGGGCTGAGGACTGAAGGAAGCTTCTGCACGCCTGCGATCTCCCCACCCAGAACCTCAAGCCCTGGGCTCAGCGCTGTGCCGCCTGCCCTCGGGGAGCTGGCATGTCAGCTGACCTGGCCCGAGCACCTCCCCACACCTGCGGCCTGGGCTGGAGCCCACTGCTGCCTCAAAGCTGCTGTTTGCTCGCGGTGGAGAGAATCCGTACATATGGACTGAGAGAGCAGATATCGGACACGTGTATATGGAACAGTCCTTCTTCGAGGGAGGATTACTTTTTTATAAGCCACCTTTTGAAAATGTGGTACAGCACAGTAGGTAGCTTGGTGAAGACAGCTGCTGCGACCTCGAAGCCCTGCAGTTTGTTTCAGATCCCACCGCATGTGTCCACGTGCGAGGCCGATCCGGGGACAGCGTGTCACTCCCTTCCTTGAGGGGAGGCTGAGGTGCCGTCACACTGCAAACTTGGAAACATGCATCGGACCCATATTGGCTTTTCAGGAATGGAAATCATTAACTGAACAGCCATTTTATTTTTGCATAAAGGACAACCATTTCCATGCAAGGCCTGGTGCTTCCAGATTCCCAAAGCTCTCCTCTCTGCCCCTACTGTTTGCATCACTGATGTATTTCAGGAAAACTGTGATTCCTATGGGGTTCTCTATGATGAAAGAAGTGGTGTTTGCTCTTCCTCATGTATTATTCCTTAAAAAAGTCAGCTAGTTTAATGGTTGCCATATGGTTCCAAACGGTAGGATTCAAACACACTTGGGCCTGTGAAGCCTTTCCCCACTTTGCCTGCCAGGCATCAACACTCCTCTGGGCTCGGGGTGGGTGCCTCTTCCTGGGCCCTGCCTTCCTCCGGAGCCGGGGAAGCCCAGGACTGCAGGGGCTGGGCTCCCAGCAGATGGAATGGGACTCGTAACCGCGTGATGTATTGGTAGCTGCTCACCAGAGAGACGCTGAGAAAACCAGAGTTCTAAGGGTTGAAGACACTGTGAATTTTTTAAATGTTTTCTTATAAGAAAAAGGCAGGGGCAAATATGTGGGATATTATTATATTGAATTATTTTAGCTCTCCACATGTTCAAAATAATATTCAAGGCTGACTACAGATGTATATAATTAAATGCACAATTTAATATAGTTTAGCTTTACAAA